>NW_020450705.1:538235-592635 GCF_003343035.1 Apteryx rowi | reverse complement strand
CTCGCGGTGCCGCGGCGCGCAGGGAGGCTCCTGCCGTCGCGCCCGCGGCTCCTCCGCGAGCGTGGGGCGACTGAGCGGTACCGCGGGGGCTCGGAGGGGCCGAGGCGGGGTCTCCGGGGCCTGCGGAGCCTCTGGTGCCGCCGCCCTGTGTCTGCGTGTGTCTGTGTGTGTCCGGCCCTGCAGCTGCCGTGACAAGCTCCGGTGTTCGCAGCTCGAAGAAGCAATATTTAATGGGTTTATCAGGGTATTTATATGAGCGAGTTCGGAATAGGTAAATCATCAGCGTTAAAGGGTCAGAACTAAGGAGAATGGGAGTGTGTTTTGTGGGAATATTCTTGAAAAAATAGGAAATTGTCAGGAAATAGAGCAAATGCCAAAAACAGACTCAGCTTTTTCCATAGTTTTGTATTAATTTTGAGTACACCGTAATTAACTAACAGTATCAAATCATTGTAGTAAAATCAACATGCTTCTCAAAAGTGAAGTTAATGTTGAATTGTGGTACCTGCCTTTCACATGGGCTAGTGATTCATACATAGTATAGCTGGCTTCAGATTTAATGCTTTCCAAGGCAACACACTGCAGGTGTGAGCTTGATACACTTTTAAAGAAACTAACTTTCTTAAAACCTTTTTTTCTCTGAAGCCCAAACTGGTATCAGTATTTTCATGACGGACATCTGTAATATTTCTTATACATCTTCCTTGTTTAACATCTATCTTTCTTGTACTTTCATAACTGCTGGGCTGTACTGTTTGACATTAGGTAGTACATATCTTAATTATGTCAGGTTTTCTGCTGTTGACTGCTAATGAAAAATCATCTCTATATAGAGACTGAGCACTCAGTTCTGATATATATCACCTGTAAAAATCACCCTCTATATAGAGGCTGAGCACTCAAAGTCCTGATTTATGTCACCTGTGAAAACTACTTAACAGCATCTACAGAAGCCTGGTAAGCTTTGAGAGATGTTTTTACTTCTAAAATTGGAAGTCTTGTCCAAATGAGGAAAACAGAAAAGAACACAAACTGCTGCAAGCTAAATGTAAAATGAGAGGTTAAAAAAATTTGAGAAACAAACTGCTAAAGATATAAAACAATAATAGAAACTTTCTGAGAAAGGGAAAGCTCATGGAAGATGAAACCATACTAAGAAGACCAAATCACTTTTCTATATATTTAGTTGAGAGAGAAGTAGGGATATTCCTACACTGGGACTTTCCATAACAGAGGGAAGTCTCAAAATTTCAAATTAAAGCTGGCGGAAAAGATTTTGGAACTAATCAATATAATGAATAGTAGCAGATTGCTGGATTCAGGTGGCTGGTATTCGTTAGGTGTTCTAGAGACTCAGATGTGAGGTGCTAAAGTATTTTAACTGCAATACATAGTCTGTTCCTTAAATCATCTTTGGTATGGAAGGAATAGGAGGTGGGAAGTATGGTGCTAGGTTAAAAAGGGTTTGAGGGTTTGCAGGGAATCAACAGGACTGATTTCTGATTCCAGCAAATTGGTTAAAGGACAAAACTACTGTGTGTTCAACTAAGTATCATCTAATGAGAATTGTTGCTCTTGTGGAGGAAAGCATGTTAGAATTCTTTGAAGGTTCACCAGTTGCTTTCATCAAATCCAAGTAATTTGTTGTATCTGGATCTTCTATTGATACCTTGTTGAAAGTCTATTTGAATAAGAGGTCTCACCAAATGTTCTGGTGACAGTGTAGTTGCTTAAAGATAAGAGGTGAATTTTCCTGTGGGTTAGTAACTGGTTAAAATTTACAAATAGTTTTTTCAACAGAAGGAAGCTACTATTGGAATCTTATAAAGACCTGTGTTATTTAACACAGTCATACGGATTTATAAACTGAACACTGGCATGTTACTTATAATACAAAATATTTAGGGCATTGAAAACTAACAGCAAATAATTACGGAATGATCTCTGAACTGGAAGAGGTGAAGAGGAGCAAGGAGGACAATCAGAAACAGAACATGGCTGGTAGGAGAAGAGATTAATAGTTTGCAGCTCTTGGGTTTGGGAAACAAACAAATGAGGATATGGGCTGGGGGAATAAGATGGAGGTCTAAATGACTTGGGAAGAGAATGAATGGAGAGTAATTGCTGATTCTTCCAGTACCAGACAGGTGCTGCTTTGTGAAATTATCAGGCTGCAGATTTAAAACAAACAAAATATACTTTGTAGAGTTTGCCATGAGAAGCATAATCATTTGAAAAGTGATTAGACATATTAACGGGGGCAGGTTTGCTGGTTATTGTACAATGTTGCAGGATGCAACCCTGAACCCAAAAGCATGCGGCAGCAGATTGCTGGGAGCCTGTATTATGGGAATGATTGCTCTATCCATTGCCTCTTGCTCATGCTCTTTCCTTTTCCTTGGTATTCATTACTGCCGGGCTTGAAGATGGGAGACTTACTAGAGAGGCCCTTGTTCTGACCTGTTCTGGCTCACTTCCTATTGAATTTGTTTGCAAAATGTACCCTTTAACATCCTCTGAAAGCTGGGGAGCAGAAACGAACCTTGGAAGGTCTGTAGTTTGCATCTTGTTTGTGTTAACAGCACTGTTGAAGCCTTCATTTTTGGAAAGTCAAAATCTTTTGATCACGATGAGTCTTCACCAAATTCTTTATTCTTTTCCAGTATTTCCTATATTTTTTTTCTACCAGTGGCATGAGAAAGTGTTGGGCTGTTTTGCTGCTGGGTGCAGAGATTGTTTTTCTTTTACAGCTAAGATGCCTCTAAGTTCATGCTTAATGTCTTATTTTGCTAAAGGTGTGACTTGGCGATGGCAAAACTTGCATATGGCAGTGAACGTTAGCTAGTTCAATTGTAATTTGAGTTCTAAAAAGAGTTAGCATTTTATGTTGATTTTATATAACTTTTGGAACATATCAAATTCAAGCTTCAGTTTGATTAGTTTTCCCATACTAAAATATATTGCAAGTTTGTTTATCACATCAGATGATTTTTACAGTAATTTACTGTGTTAGGCTTATAGTTTGCTTAAATACAGTGTTTTAAAGCTTTTTTTTCTTTTGCATTAATGCCACAGTTGCATTCAGTGGAAGTGTTTCAATTAGGGTATCTATAATTAGGAAAGCTGTTGACAAGGCATTCTATGCAAAGATGTGTAACTTTGAATTTGGCTTCCCTTCTATCCCTTGTGATCCAGAATAATCCAGATTTGCTGATTTTTGGAATACAGCCCTGAAGATGCGTGTATTTGTGTAGGTGTTTATGATGAAATGAGTAAGGTCTGTGGAGGTGGGGATCTGTGGTACCCTTATAGTATGTCTAAAGTCTGAAAGACTCTTCAGTTGGTTACTGATTTTTAATGTGCTGTTTCATGTTGTTTTCTTCTCCAGTCATGCAAACACAAAAACAAAACTGCTGTCTTACAAGTCAGCCTATGTTTTAAAAGAAAGAGAGAGTGTCTTTGTCAGTAGGCCTTAACGTGTCTGATGGCTCATCAATTTTGAGTGCTATTAGGACAGAAGCCTGAGGGAAATTCAACTCCAGGGGTATGTACCATGTCCTGCTGTTTTCCACCTGACAATGAGGAACTTGTCACCTTGTCTTTGGATTTTAGGATGTTTGTAAGGCCTTGATGCTCATTGTCTGCCTCTATAATTCAGACAATGCAACTTCTGTGTCTAAGAGCTTGCTTCATCTTCGAGGTAAAGTCTACTGCAGGTGTTCCAGTGGCTTTTAACAATATATCGGTAGACTGGACATGCTTTATTTCAAGCAGTGATGTCCTTCATTAAAGATAACAGCTTTAGTTGACAGCGGTGAAATCTGTCTGTGATACTTCTAACAAGCTCATAGTGAATTTAAAATGGAAATTTCAAGATGCTGTTTAGTCTTGTTTGATAAGACACTTGAAAGATATGAATGCTAATTTGAATGCCATCTGTTAACTGCACATCACAAATCATGGACCATTTTGTTGATGTAGAAATTTGTCCTTCCCTTTCCTCTTTCTATTCTTATTTGCTGAGGAGAATAAGATTTATATACCACAGGCTCAGGTTTAGTGTCTATAAGTGCAGGTTCTCTTGGTGTCATGGCCATTCTTCTGACTGAGGTCTAATTCAGGTACGTACAGGCTAGTTTTATGCTTCTTAGTTCTGGTACTGGGAGCAGCCTAACTCTGACAATAGAGGCCAAGGCAGCAAAATCTGCAGGAAGCCAAGTTTCAGCACAGGTTGTTAATACTGTACAATACTGACATGTGAAGATGAGCCTACCTGCTTCCAGGTGAATGTGGAACTGTGAATTTCTGGGCACCAAACTAGACTTTTTTTAGTCAATATCTTTTACCAAATCATTTAATCTTCTTGAGACTTAAGGATTTTGAAAATAGTAAGGCTGTATCTTACCAGTGTTCTCCGAAGATCAAAATCTAGTACAAATTTACCAAAAGACCATAAGACAATTTAAAGTTATTGCTGGATACATTTTCTCACATCACTGTGAAATTGCATAGTGGTAATTAATCCATAAAGGGCTCATTACCAAAAAGAGTTAATAGGTATGTTTAAAAGCCAGCTTGTGCATGGGGGTCCTTTCTCTGAAGAAGAATGAATGAAAACGATGATGACAAATACAGTGACTCAGACCAGGATCAGCACTTGAGACATAATACTTGAAGCTGAGTATATAAGATTCATTTACATTTTCTTTTGTGCTTGAACTAGGTTCAAAGCCTCCATGTGGGGGTAAACATTTGCATGTTTGGCAATTAAGCCAGAGAGGAGGGCACGCAGTACTGAGAGGCTGTTTTTGCAAAATCAGACTAATTCTAAATGTACCGTGTTAAAACAGAGATCAGAATACACACCAGGATAATTTTGCCTCTCTGAGGAAAGGCATTACCCTAATTCGGTGTTTCTCAGAAAGCTGGCAGTAGGCCAGCTCAGTGATTAAACAGACTGTGTTACTCTGTTAGTTGGAGGAAGTCTGGGGAGCTGAGGAAGTCAGTTCAAGTCCTTAAGCTGTTGATACACATTAGGTGGTGGGCTTCTGGGTGCTGGCTTCAAAAACTGTCCTTCCTCTTTGAAAACGCACTAGCTATTGATCCATTTTTAATCAAAATATGGAAATGTTGATTCACTTTACCACACTAAAAAAAAAGCATTGAAGGTTGCTTCCATTCATAAATCTGTAGGTTATCCCAGATTAATGAAACTGGGCAGAGGACAGATAATTATTAAAAAGGAATAATGAGCAGGAAACACTTTTTGCTGTACACTCTCATTTCTTCAGAGCATCCGAGATAGCAATGTTATGTCATATAGCAATTCATTATAACCACCTTGCATAAAAAGCTATGAGACTGCTTCTCAGATGTGTGGGTACAGAGGACTATCAAGCACTTGTCAATGGATGGAGTCTTAGTATGTGTACATAATTTGTCATCTTGTTTCTCATATTAATAAACATATTATTCATGGCATAGGACCTATTGTCATTCCCTTTCACATACTCCTATGTTTAAATTTTACTCAGTGAGTATTGTGTACATGATTCCACCATAAATGCTCTTTAATTATTCCATTCTTTCATAGCAACAACTGGTTTCAAAATGATAACAAGGGATCATGTGTCTTCTGCTACTGTGCTGCTTAACTCCATGGCTTCAATTTGCGCTTCTTTGTTCACTTTGGGAGAGACATTCTCTTCCCTGTACCATTCACTGATGACATTTCTCAGGAGAGACCCAGTAGAATAGCCCAGCATAAGACCTGGCAGCAGACCATGCAGTATAGTCAGTGTTCCTCTGGTTGGCCAGGTTCCAAAAATACCTCTTCTGTGTCCATATCTCCTGTTTTAGGTGGATGAAATTTCAGTAGTCCTGAACAATCAAACACTTGAGTACAACTAAGTATTCCAGTTATTCCTGGATGGAAATTTTCTCATTCAGGTAGACATTTTTGATGGAAAGTCTTAAATATATGCTTATGTTGCTTGCAATAAGGCAAGTTTAAAGAAAAAGAAACAGTTAAGGCTTACATGCCTGCAAAAAGCTAAATTTAAAATCTTAAAACTGTGTCATTTTGCCATTACTCTACAAAGGCAGGAGGTTTTACTTTCCACATGAATGAAGCCAAGAATGAAATAAAACATGAATCCTTGCTAGAAGCCATGACTTTGGCCACAGATTTCTTCATAACCTTTGTTTAAGTATTGCTCTGGTGCTTTGTTAAAGCCAGCCAAGAATGTCACTTGTAGAAAATGACTGTTTCTTTATTCTTTTCAGAGTATTTAATTTCCGATTTTTTTTTAAGAAGTTGTATTTTGCTTTTAGGAAAACACTTTTAAATTAAACTTTCTAGAAGAGTCATGAAATAAACTATGCTTGTATAACTTGCTATATACTGTGCTTCTTTATTACTTGTAACACCTGCTTCAAGATATTTTTAGCTGATAACCCATACCAAAATTTTAAAATATAACAAGAATTTCCCATTCAAATTGACAGCTGACAGCTACTCTAGTTTTAATTATTGCTCTTTAAGATCTTTACATTCATTCTTCTGACTCTTGTTTTTAATTAATGTCTCCTTTTAAGAAATCTCATATTCATGGGCTGTTACTTAAATCACGTATTCTGTTCCCTGGGTGGAAACAGTTTTCTTTAAAGCAATAGCATTCTTAAGAGTACCAGATTTGGATTAAGAAATGTATGAGCTCTTTGTCCGTATTCGAGAGTAAATTCCTTATTCAGTGCTGAACAGAAAGTGAGGGTAAAATGCGGTAGGAAGATTGCAGGCTTGTATTGATCTCTTCTGCCAGTCATAGAAACCAGAATCCTAAGTAATTCATCTTCTCACTTGCTAATTGGTATTTGAATCCATGTTGAATTTATCTTTTTCAGACTCAGTGGGTCACAGTTGGAATGGGAACTGCTCCCTGGTGACATACTAGCAGTAGTTGAATAGGTTGGGGTGGCTTCTAAACCCCGATCAGTTTTAAGAGCAAGAGCATATTCTTTTGGTGAAAGGAGGAGTATCCCAGAGAAGGTGTTTGGCTATATAATATCAAGGAGACTGTCTAGGCATTATTGGAGAAAAGGAAATTGCCACTATGGATGCAGCAAGTGCAAGGGCATTGTGAGGCTTATGTTAATTTTTTCCATATTGGCTAGTAGAATCTATGTGCAAGCTGTTGCTCAGTGCTGCTGTTTGAGATGCGAATACTGGTGATTGCATGTAACCATGTTCTGTGATTAGTCCAGTTTCAATATGAAATAAAATCGGTAATTTTCTGTTCACACTTATGTCATTACACTTTGTCATATACAAATGCAATGTGTGGAAGTAATAATCTTGTGTAGAAATGCAATTTCATTTGCAAAGCACACCAAGGTTGCCAGATGTAACATTGGACTTCCTCTGACACCACTTAAGGCATGTTTTCATAGCTACCTGCAAAAATGCTTGCTTAAAACTACTTTTCAAGATGTATGTTGTTTTACAAAAGTAATTGTTCATGAACTGTTGGCTGCTTTCTAATGAATGTAACTTTTTCAAATTGAAAATTATTAATGTTTACTATTAGTCCTGTGTTACTTGCTGAACAGCAGATTGCTCCATTGTAAATTATTTTAATGTGATATATATGTAGAACAGTTAATTCCTTTAAGCTCCAGATCACCATATCTTTTGGTTTTCTGTAGCAAATTGACATATTAATTGTAAAACTTAAATTCTAGCTCTGTCAGATCACGATACACTAGAGTACTGATTCTCATTGTGTTCTACTTCAGTACAGTTTCATTACTGACTTGGTAATGAATACAATCAGATTGTAACAGCTGGTGTCTTATGAATATGGATTGTATATGCTATATAAATATTGAAGTACTGTATTCTATTTCTTGCTGTACAGCTGTCTTGAAATGCATTCTTTCTATCTGTATGATATTCTTTCATAAAGGTGGTAAAAACAACAAGGTTAATGTGATCTTTATGTGAGTTATCTACTACTGAAGTTGTCTCTTCTTAAATCTGCTGTGTTTGGAAATGGAGAAAATGCTGTCTTACAAATGTGAGTTAGTATTCTAACATGAGAACCAAAACCTTAATACAATAATTGCTTTGCATTTGTACAAAAATAGGCTTAATCAGTAAGGCTGGGACCCATTTAGTACCCTTTCTCTAACACTGGCTACCCCTAGATGCTTTAGAAGAAGCCAGTAGGAATAACCTTTTCTGTACTGGAGAACTCATGTATAAAAACCTCAGTAGTTAATTATAATAAGAGTTATCCATGTTGCAGGTTAATTATGCTGCAAGTGCTGAAGCTGACGTTTGCAGGCCAGGCTGGGTCCAGCAGGGAACATGGAAGATGCAACTAACAAGCTAGTATCAGTCTTCTGCAAATAATATTACATAATATTTTCAGGATAACCACTTACCTCATCTCAGATAATACAGAAGCAAAGGAGCTGCAAAGAAAATGATCTATGGCCTGGAAAAGCTCTTATGAAATGAGACAGAGAAGGCTGGAATTGCTTAGATTGCAAAGGAAACAAGTAAGAGGGATGGTAAAGAGTATGCAATAATTGTATAGAAGACTACGATTAGGAATTTATTTCTTGTCTTGCAACACAAAAGTATAAGGAGTTAAATGACAGTAAATAATAACAGGAAATGTTTTTTCGGGCATGGGTAATATGGCAAGAAAAGACACAAGTCAAGAGTTCAGCAAAATTCACTCAGTAATTGGACTTTGCCTAAGCCTTCACAACATTCACTGTATTGTTGGCATGTATGTGCTAATTAAGAATTGTGTACTGAAAGACATAGATGTTTAATTTTTTTTGATGTCTGTATATCTTGTGACTTGTTTACTCTCCAAAGTGGAAACATTGGAACACTTTCCTCATGTGCTGTATGTTATTTAAAACTCTTGTTTTTGCAGGCCAGGTAGGTGTTACATATACAGACAGATCTGCTAGGGTAGAGTTCTAATCTTGAAGTGCATTCAGTTGAGGTCAGAGTAGGGGAGTGAGTGTGAGCAGTCTGCTTTTGACTGTGTAAATGTTTTAAAACCTGATCCCCAAATCTGAGTACTCTAGACATTTCCATCAAACTTGCCCAGGAAACACTACAGCCCTGAACACCCCTACACACCACTAGATTTCACTTACATTTCTCACTGGGGACCTGGGAATCCTTCCATCTTTCCTTCATAGGACTATATATCTCTGTCCAGGACTGAAGAGCATGGAAATCTTAAGGGGTGTGAGGAGAAGCTTGTCAGGGAAGTCTTTAAAGTAACTCACTAGAGTATCTGCAGCCTCCTTGCAGATGCCTGCCTCTGTGGCTGGCACTGTGCATGTGGCCAGGAGGAAGCCACATGCGGGATTTACTGGAACATGCTGCAATTTTTGGCGTGGAGTGGTGCGGTACACCTGCACGCTTGCAGAAGGCTGCAGCCTCATGGGGATATCAGTGTGCTCTGCAAGCTCTTAACTCCTGTGAAGCCTAAAATGTTTGCTTCACACAGCGAGTTTTTATTTCTCTGTTCTGACATGCCTAGCAGCTGTTCAAGTGTGACATTTGACACAGGTGCAACAAATGTATTTCTGAGTATGTGCATCTAATTCAGTATTGGAAAAAGCACCGCACCTTCCCACACAAGCTGATAATATGTAGGAGTAGTGTGCTAGGGTACTTGAATGGCATGTGATGACCTTGTTCAAAGACCAGTGCAACTGCTGCTATAAAGAAGATAACTGCACAATATGAGACAACCTGGGTATTTCCAGGGTTGATTTATGAAGTTTATTAAGGAAATAATATTTTTAAAGAAGGGGAAAAAAATTGTCTTGAAAATGATCACTAAACAATATGCATTCCATTTTTAAATGGACTTGGAAAACATGAATCTTTGATATGAGTGGTATACTCCATCTTGGATTCTTGGCTTGCAGATTTATAATGTTCAGTAGTTGTCTGTGTACCATTATGGGTTGATGTAAAAACACTTTCAGAAGTCTTTGTTTTAAGATGCATTATAGACTAGACCTTGTAGACATTTAAAAGAATAACTAATCCCCCTGCCTCCCCCCATCCCCCCAGGAAAAAAAAAACAACATGCTTTTTTTAAGCCTGGGCATTAGACCTTTTACTTATTTCTAGTAAAATTATGAATAAAGATTTGATGTCTTGGAAATAAAAATGAATGGTTGGTGTGTTCTGGTCTTGTTTACATTTTGGTAACCAAATACAGTTTGAGGTATACAAAATCTGCCAGTTTCTGTGAGCTATGAAGGGCACTTAAGGCCATTTTGGATTTTAAAATACAAGTCAGGAAGTCTGTGCAGTCATCTGCTGGAAATTGTACTGAAAAATGGCCATGGCTACTTAGTGGTATAGCCTGTATGTGCTAGCTTTGAGTGTAGAGATATAAAAGCATTTGAGTGCTTGGTTTCTACTGAAATGCCCCTAATGCCTCTGCCAGAGGATTTTGCTAAAATGTTTTGGGAGAAGCTCATTTCCTTTGGACTGGGATTGTTTAATAGTCATATTTTGAGAGCATTTCAGTGATTGTTGGCTGTTAGATTTTGGGATTCAAGCTGTGTCCCTTCTATTGAGGACTGTGTTAGTATGCAGGAGAGAACTTAGCATATGATTCAAGATCCATTTTGCCAGGCAGGGCTCATCTGTTGGCCCTTTGAAAGAGTTCATCGGCATTCATGTGTTCTGCGGCAGAGTCAGGCACGCCAGCATTTGGGAAAGAGATTGATGTAATGGCTAGCCCTGGGCCTTGCCTATGGGGGTCTATGGCTGCTAATTTCTTCCTATAATGTTGTTCTGAAGTCCCCTTCAGCCATGGCGTAAGGCTGTGGTCTTGGCTCGTCCTTCCCTCGGTTTGGAAAAGGTGTTAGCATGTGGTATGGGGATCTTTAAAAGGGCTGGGAGGGCAGGAGCATGAATGGCAGGTTTCTGGGTGCAGAGCTAAGTGTTTTGGGAAATACCGCCTTGGGATGGGAGGTAAGAAATAGCTCCTTGTGCCCCCTCAAGGGTCCTTGCTTAATACCAAAACTAAATGCTGGCAGATCTAAAATGCTGGCAGAGTGCTATTTCAGCAGATGCCATTATGGAGGTGGGAGTGGCACATAGTAAAATATGCAGCAGTTTTATGCTTAGCTAGAAGAAACATGTTTAAAAAAATCTTTCATGTTGATTAAAGAACAGATGAGACAAAATTCCATCTGAAGTAGCTGCCTAATTACTGCTTGATATGGTGATGCAGTTTTTCAAATTAAGCTGTTAGTGGAAATGATGTTAGGGCAGAAAGTGCTTTTTGCTTTAAGGCACTTTCAAGTTGTTTGTGTATGTGGGTCCTTAGTTGTTTTCCAGTGTCAGTGTCACTGAGTCTAGTATAGCAAAGTTAAGCCTATTTTTAATGTCTGCTTTTCTTGAATGTGTTTTGTGAACACCATAGAGGTCACTCGAGGGTTTTCAGTTTTCACTGACCACAAATTGAGTACTTGTCCTCCACAGTGTCTATAACTGAGAGAGGCTGCCCAGCCCATAATGTCTGACCAATAAGATTTCAGTAAGGAAATTTAAAATAAGACCTAAGGTATTTGAACCTGCATCAGTACAAATAAGTAGGTCTTATACTAAGTGCAAGTATCTCTTTCTCAGCTCATGAAATCAAGCTACTGGGTGAAACCAAATAGCTAAATCAGTTTTGGTTCCTCATATCCTAAGAAAAAATCTGACTTAGTGTAAAGCATAAAGAAATCATTCTTGTAAGTCTTTGAAAATAAACTTCCCATGGTGGTTAAGACTAGTAAAAATTACAAAGAAGTAGATGAGGCAGCTAATACACAAATCTGGAAAAAAACGTGCTTTTGTTTTGTGTTGTGTTTTTAACAAAATTAAGTTAAAGATAAAATGAAATATAAATGCTCTTTAGATGACTAGGTGGTTTGCTGTCTAATTTAGTATAGAAAACCTCTTTAAAGGTACTGTGTCTGTTGACTATTTGCTCTAGTTATAGCCACTCTTTAGACAAAGGATTTTACATAGTATCTTGCACAAGCATTTTGGATTCAGAAAAAAGGAAGCACATAGCAGCAGAGTAGTGTCCAGAGTAAAACTTTAATGAGTCTGAATAAGAAAATCACTCTCTTAAAAACAAATCAAAACAAAGAGCAAAAGTTCATGCCTCAATATCAATTTTCCTTTTTCCTGCAAGTCTCTAAAAGATCACGGCAAAAATATAATTGAAGTAGAAATGGGGGCCATTTTATTGTTTAGCACATTTCTTATTTTTGCACAGCTGGTGACCTCCTAGCTTTATCCTGCAACTGAATAAGGAGATGTATGTATGTTATTTCTTCTGCTCCTGACATTATTAAGGAAAGAAAAAGTTCACAAATAATTTGAAGTCAGTGTAGCTTGTTTAACATGCTGATTAAGTATTTCCCTCCTGTGTTAAGTGACTTGTATTAAAAAAAAAAAAAAAAAAAGCCACAGGTAAAAATGAAATTTTTAAAAAATTTTAAATTTTTTTTTTTATTAAAAAAAAAAAAAAAAAAAAAAAAAAAATCCAAACCCCAAACTACTTAAGCCTTCCCCTTTGTTTAAGACTTCATTGCCAGTATATGGAACTTTGTTTTGGTTATGTGCCAAGTTTACAGTGACCTTCTTCCAAGTTGAAGGTTTGCTAATAAATAGAAACAGAGTTTGCTGGTACTACTCATTAAATCCAAGAGGATTAGCATCTAGTTTATTTCCTCTGAAACCACAGAACTATCAGGAAATAACTAAACCCTAAAGTTTTAGGTCTGTAGAATTGATTTCCTCCTAATGCATGTATTTCGGAGGAATTTCAAAATCCTGTTATGTAAGAGAGAAACAGACTTCTATATTAATCCTGTGGAATGATGCTTAATGGCATGTTTCATCCTTTATTGATCTAAAGAATTCCTCAGAAATCAGCTGACCAAAAGTGCCAGTGAAGTATTTTTACCTCTGTTGCTGAAACTATTATTGCTGAGTAATTTCACTAATCTTCTTTGCAGTGAGATTAGATTGTAAATGCTTTGGTGCAGGGAGAACTGTGTTTGTGAAAACTGCTCTCAGCACTGTGGGTACTATCAAGTAGAGATGAAGTATCAATGACTCAAAAGATGCGGTATTCAATTGCTGAATAATATTTAGAAATATTTATTGCCTTGGCTATGCTTCAAATTTTGCAGTGTTTCTTTGGAAGATAACTTTTTTAATGCAGACTTTAATACATTGCATTTGGTGTATGACAGAAGTTCCCAATGACATAAGTTTGAAGACAAAATTGCTGTGACTTTTTTTTCATACTGGAAGTTGATCCCTTTTGTATAGAAAGTTACCTGTGAATAAATAAATAAATATTCTTGTCCATTATTCTAGCCTTTTGAGATCTTTAGATGTCATTCATACACATGCTTTTTGTTTGAAAAGGCTTGTTGTAGAAGCATTAATGTGCCATATTTATAAATAAAAAACATTTCTTTTTAAAATATATTAATTGGCAGATAAGGTATGAAAGGTTGACAGGCGTATATAACTGGTGGTTAAACTATACAAAATAGTGAGGTGAGTGACTAACAGCTTGCTTATGCTGTGTGGTCCTCTGAATTTTAAAAAGAGAAATACTTACATCCTCGACAGACCTAGCCACAGGTATGTTAATAAAATCTAGTCTGTAGCTTATTTAAGAGCAGCAGGAAAACTTTTTTTCTCAATGTAATGCTTATAGTATTGCTCATATAGTGGAATTAAGAACTATAGTAACTTGCCTCTGAATTGCAGGCTTTCCTATCTGTCCTACTTACTCAATATAAAAATACCTAATCCCATGGATTTTGTTTCCCTCTCTGTAGGACAGTGGTGAGTAATTACTTTTCTCTAGCAAAGGTGGAGATGCTGGAAGATTTTAATTAATGCCATTAGCAGATACTGCTAGTAGTTAAAATAATTCATTAGAGCAGGGCACTTAAAATTAATGTTGATCAAAATAGCAAATGATTACAGTGAACTATATGTTGTTTGAAACTTACTGCGTATTATGCTTTTTTGTTCTGCTCTATTCTGCAAAATAGTTTAAGGTATGTGTGTCTTCCTGAGCCGATGAAATCTCTTCTAACTTGTACATAAAGTATATATATTGAAAATGAGTTTTGGGTTTAGATCATAATTCTCTGGCTACTTTGTTGCCGTGGTGTATTGAGTAGTGTAAGTGGAAGAAGATGCGTTTTTCTATTCACCCTTAATGTACTGCACCTCAAAATATTTCACTGTCGCTTAGCTTTGGTAGCTGAAGAGCTTTATTATTCCGAATCTTTCATATTAATCTTTCTACCTTAGTAAATATCATGCAAACGGCAGTGGAAGACTACTTGTCTTCTGCTTCATGACCACTATATTTATTGTATGAATGCAAGTTTAGGTAAATCTACAGCCTGTTAATATAGATGCATAAAGAATAATGTCACCTACATGTAAGCTAATGTGTAAATGAATGCTGCATTTTGAGAGCATCATTTAGAGTAACTTGTCTCAAGTGATAGGTAAAGTGTAACTATATTTCAGAGGCAGTTCGGAAAGCTGATTAGATGCACTGCGATCACAGTTCAGATTGTATTTGATGTCTTCCTGTAGGTGGATGTTTTTAAGTCCTGGACTGTATCAGGATCTGTTTTGGGTTTAGTGGAATATTGTGTAGCTATACATTCACATATGCAAGTCTGTGATTTGAACCTTGAGTTATAAATACTTGTCACTGTAAATCACAGCTATTTCTGCTATTGAAACAATCTCCTTAGCATATTTATTAGACTTAAGCATAGATAAATGGACTGCACAGTTCTTAATTTAATAGTATTGGCCATGTAGTGGTTAATTGCTTGATATTTTCTGGGACTATATCTAGCTTTGTATTAGATAACTTTTGTGTTGTCCTTTGGTCTGCACGCATAGGATGATGAGTGCATTTTCACACTTTCATTTTTTTGCACTTGTGTTTCCTAGCATACAGAACTCCTTACTATCCCATTGCTTAATTTTCATTAAAAATGGTTTGTATAAGTTTTCAGTTTTGCCTGGTATCTTCATTTTGAAAAGAATAAGTTTCTAACTACTAAGCAGAAATTACGGTACCTGTAGATTCATGTCTGATATACGACAGAAATGAAACTGAGGAAACTGATGAGAAAAAAAAACTTGTCTTTATAGTGTAAATTGAAATAACTCGAAGCGAGATCCAAATGGAAACTGGAACCTTTTCATGATCTCAGAAACACAAAAGAGTCTTGAGAGAACTTTGGTACTGGAAAATAGCTGTTTAAAAGATGGTCTTCAGCCTCTCTCATTCCTTTTAGAAAGATATGGAATGCTACTGCAGGACAAGTACCAGAAAAATCAATGGAGAGTTAAGTAAGGCTGTTTTCCGGTATTAGTTGTCTGCCATCGGAATTGTCAATTGATTTTAAAAAAGAACATCAGCAGCGTTTGTGGTATTCAAATGGTTCCTTAATCCCAGACTTTTGAGAACTGGAACTCTCTTGTGACTGGAAAGCTCTGTTACTGTGCTGTAGTTTGCATGAATTTAATAAGCTGATTAGCCATGCAGTGGTTCTGTTTTTAGCACAAATTCCAGAACCAAAAAAATGGCAACACAGATGTGTTAGGAAGTTTTTTCCTGATCTTTCCAGAGAGATGGAACTATTATGCTCAAGAATGAATATGAAAATTTATGTAATTGCTCATGAATGGACTACTGTTTAAAATAATGGTGCTGAACATTAGTTAAAATTGAATTATTTTAATCTCCAGTCCAACAAAAACTTGAAGAAGTAAAAATGGTTGCAGTTAAGAGCTGTCATAGTGCTAATTCAGTTTTTGAAAGTTGTGAAGGAAGACATCGCAGTCCTGTAAGAGGATACTTTAGCATAAAAAAAGCTTGCTCTCAGAGAATATGAGTCAAATAATAAAGTAGAGATGGAGTGAGGGTGAAGGGATGTTTAATTTCAGAATGAGATGAGCAAAGTGAAAATCTGGATGTCTAGATTTTGTAAGCGATCCATGTTTAGCTGGTGAGAAGTAAGATTGATGCAAATGGCACTCCTCTCGTCAGTGTATATAAAGAGACTTCTGGGAGTCTCTCTGGGGACAGTAGTAGCCCTGAGCTACTGGGTCATGGGTTTTTCATTAACTTTCTTATCTGTCTGTATTTTCACACAAATGCACATAGTATTTCCACAGGGAAGCTTTAAAGCATTCAGAAATTACCAACTGTTCTCTACTTTTTTCTCTCAAATTAGAAGTCTACTAAAAATAGAATATTCATCCATTCAGTCATCAAACTCTGGTATGTAATGTAAAGTGTCATACTGTAGGAACAGTACAAGAGTTTTTACTTGAGGAAGTTCTTTCTGTTGACCATTTTTTCTTATATTGAGTGAAATGCAGCAGGGAGAAAAAGGTTTTAAATCAATTTCTGCTTTGTTGAATCACTTTGAGGGGCACAAAATTTGTTGTTCTGAAATCCTCAGTTGTTTCGAAGTGGCCTCTTGGCAAATGCATCTGGGTTTTTGCTTTGGTGTTTTTTGTTTTGTTTTGAACTGTGTTGTTAAGAGATCCATTGCTTTTCCCGGTTTGTGGTGTTACAGAGACTGGATGTTAGGGAGATTGCAAGGGAAAACTATACCTGTTCATGCACTTGTGGGTTTAATGGTGTTTCATAGTTACTGTTATTATTTAGACTTTAAAAACTGTTTAAAGTTTGTTTAAAGAAGAGGGAGAGAGACAAGTTCTTTCCATCTTATGGATTTAATCATTACCATAAAAAATGTAAGAATAGATTTAAGGGCTGGCTATGATTTTTAGTTTTTTAGTAGCCTAAAATTTTTGAAGCTGAATATTAGTAAAATATGTCCACAGTATGGGATCTGAGGTTTTAAGAGAGATTAAGAAACAAGCAAACAAACAACTGAATCAAGAAACCACATTTGCAGAAATTGTTCTTTCTGTCTGGAAGTATTTAGTATTCATTACTACCTGGATGTACATGTTCTAGATGCTAGGTGTGAAGCCTTTCTTACATTTATCAGATATGTGGAGATAAGAATAACATCTGCTGTTTGAAGTAACAATAAGTATCTGATTCAAAACCAGGAAATTTAAGTGTTGCTTGCAGACTCAGACCTCAGTGCTACTGTAAATACTACAAAATAAATTTAGTAGAGGGTACTTAAAATTTTGCTCTTCAAAATTTATTCTTAGTCTCCATGTTAGACATGGATTTTTTTTACAGTAACAAATTATGCAGCTGTCTCTTTTCAATAGTATTCCTTCTGACACAGCAAACCTTCCTGCTGTACATAAAGAGGTGCTGATCATTATTAGCATATATTGGTGTCCTTCATACCAAACATGTACAGCACTGGTTTTGCCTGATTGTTCTGACAGTGCCTTCAGGAAAACCCAGTAAGTCTCTTATTATGAATATAAACTGGCAGATAAAGACAAACTAATCTTTCTTTCAGCACAACATTTATTTGAACAGCAAGATGCCTAATTTTTTTTCTTTGCTGTTCTGTATAGTACAGCTGCTAAAAGGGACTAAACCATGAATTCAGGTTTAAGTGTTTTCTGTCCTTAAAACAAGTCATTCTAAACCTTGCTTGAAGAGTGTAACTCTATCCATGCTAATGTCTTCTAAACTTAAAGGCTATCATTAGGTTTTTGTTTTCATGCACCAAATTCATTCTCTAACCAAGTAAAATAGAAACTTAAAGGATTTATGTAATTCTCATCTTGACTCACATGCCCTTTTTTAATTACTGGTACAATTATATTAACCGTCTTGTAACTTCTTTGGATTTTCTGCTCATTTTTAAAGATCTGAACAAATGAAAATTTCTTAGAGTCCTTGAGGGAACAAAACTGTCAAATAGACTCATCGGACTGGAGAAGCGAATGACAGAAGCGTAGGGATTGTAAAACTGGTGAGAATTCTCTACTAATTCTCTGTATTTTCATTACAAACTAACTTATTTTTGACTGCTTAGAAAGGAGGAAAATTAGGTCTTCTGGAAATAGCTAGAAGATAGGTGAGACCTCACAGGTTGATAAGCAAATAACTTTGACACCAGCAGTGGAGTCAGGGTTCTACCAAATACACTTTGTCGCTTTGCTTACCTGTAAGACAAATGTATTGGACTGACACCGTTCCCCCTCCAACCCCCCAACTAAAAGGCAAATGAAATTTTGGCCTCTGTTCATTTCGAGACCAAATTTATAATCCCAGTTCTACTATGCTGTTCTACTAGTTACTTCAAAGTGATACATACATACTAAAGTCATATTTTGGAGGGATCACACAGCTGGAGAGGCTGCATTTAATACTCTTGGTTTTTTGACACTAGGGAGAGAACAGTGAGGCACAGGAGCTTCAGCCATGGAATTTTGCCAAAGGTGATAAAAACTTCAGAGCATTCAAAATCTGGGTCTGATTTTTTTTTTTTAATCTTGAGTTCATTTGTTATTTAAAAAAAAAAAGTGTATAGAGAAAATAGATGTGAAGTACCTAGTACAGACCCTTGAATAAGGAAGCATTTTAATAAAAAGTATCTATTGTGGGCAACAAAATATCTGCTCTGTGAAATGCTGTACCCTAGCAATAAATACTAAACCATTTCCAAGAGATTACTCCAGAATCTATTAGGTCAGAAAATGATGACAGAAAAGGGAATGATGTAATAAATAGAGCAAAAAAAATACTGTGCTGTCGTATTTGGTTTTTCTATTGGGGTGTGTATACATAGCTGCCTTCTGATTGATTGTGAATTGAGAACAGAAATTAGATTTGGCTTTGCCTTCCACACTATCTTTTTATTTGAAGTGCTTTCCTATGAGAATTCCATTTCTGTGTCAGTCTTGAATTTACTGAGCTCTTTAAGCAGATATAAATGAGTCCAGCCTTTGGAGACAGCTGCATAAAGACTATGATTGGCAAGCTTCCCATACTGAATGCACCACAATCCAAGAGTTAAGTACTCCAAATGTGAAATTTTTTTATTGTAACTGAACAACCCTTTCTGTCTCATAGGCTATACAAATGTTATTGTTTTGTTTAACACATCTGCCTACCTAGGGCAGAACTTTTGGAAGCAAAAATTACATTGAAAACAATTGGTGACAATTAAGTGAAAATTAATCACTGAATCTAACAGATTATCATCCACACAGTTCTGGTAGAATCTGCTGGAGGGCATTTATTTTTTGTTCTCTTCTTTAGGTATTAATTCTTGGTGACCACTGATATGTCAATTTTGTGGTCGTTTATTGTGCACAAAGAAGAGAGAGTAGGTGGCTTGGAAGCTGACTATAAGTGATGCGATATGCTGCCTTTTGTATCTGATTACAGTCATGGATGATGAGGACCTTTTAAAATCAGGTTGGTTAGATTTCTAAGTATGGTTGTACATGACTGGCGTAGACTCGTTTTTTATGATTGACTGCACAAGGTAAAAATGAAGAGGACAAACAATTACTTTGCTGTGAAGTTGCTGTCTTTGTTTCTCCTGTTTCAACTAGTTCTAGTTTCTGAAGTGTTTTAAAGTAGCAAAAGAAATTTATTCTGAAGATGAAAATAATTGAAAATTTACCCATCATGTTCCCCATGAAGAATGGCACCTATAAAAATGAACAAATGCTATCTAGAACTTAGTCTTCTGCAAAACTGAGCAGTGTTAGAAACTTGTGCAATACCATACATTATGCTGTCCAGTAAGTGTGTATGAGCTGCACCTCCTCCAGTAATAGCAGCCTCACTATAGTACCTGTGTACTGCAGGAGTCTGGACGTGCTTTTCTGTTGTATCTGCACCTGAGGATGTAGCCCAAGGCTCGTTTTGTGCAGGAAAAGATGCTTAGCTGAACTTCAGATGAGACTTCTCTAAAACATGAAACTATTTTTGGAAGATTAGGTTTTGGAGAATGTTACTCCAAAGAATGTGTGTTATCTCCGTTGAGTATGTTCTCCTTCTAAGTTGAAATAATCTTTAATAAATGCCTTGATATCAGTTAATCAGAATGTCTCTATATTTATTTCATGCCTGTTTTAACTGGTCCTTTCATTCTGTAATTCACATAGGTTCATTAGTAGTCTGCAAGTTTAAATATTGATAGTCATTAGTTAATAACTCATTTATCAACTTCTATTTCCAAGTACTGAGTACTATATTCTGTTGAGACTGTTTTCTTACAAACTACTGATAGATAAGAAAAAGAAGAAATGTTGAGAAGCAGATGTTGTATGACCAAGTACCCAGCTGTGTACTAACAAAATGAATCTCATGGTGATTAGTTAACAATTCCTTGGCAGTCAGAGGCATATGTAAAACAGTAAACACAGCATGGGGAAATAATAATAATAAAAAAATTAAAAGCATTTTCTAAGCTTAAAATATTGGCAAAATCAAGTCCACCATCTGTGTTACTGAAGAGCTGACTGTGTTGTGGCTAAGTCATACCAAGGTCAGTTGAACTAACATAGAAGTCCTTAACCCTTTCGTAGTAAAATATACCATTTCTTTTTTCTAAGCATGAGGTCTATGATAATTTAAGTGATGAGCGACAAACCATGAATATTTGAACATAAGCTGTCAATAAAGGAAAATAATTGTTAGTACTGTATGTTTTTTACCTGCTATTAAGATAAATGTTTAGTCTAAACTAGTAAAATACAAGAACTGAAAATACAGGCAGTCATTTAAAGTTTAAATAAATTATTGTAATGGAGTTGCCATTTTGTATCTTCAGGTAGAAGTGTGTAAAGGAGAAAGATTAAGATCATTATCACCTTCTGGCTATATAATTTAGTAAAGCTGTGGCTATTGTTACAAAATTCTGTTCTCTGGAATAGTTTTTTTCTGCAATGCCTTTATTTTCTCATTAGAGAAATGCATGAGCATGTTCCGTTTTATCCCCTTCACATCCCATTCTTGCCCCAGCCATCCAACAAAATAACAGTTTTTTCTAATCAGTTACTCATCATAGATAGTAACAGTTTGACAAGCAAATTTGTTGGAAGCATATAAGTTGTGAACACTGCTTTTTAGCATTTGGGTATAAGGGGATTTGAGTGAAGAAGTATTTACAAAAATCTCTAAATGTTAATTCTGTATTATGTTTTTCTCTACAAAAAAAGAATAGAACAGAGCCTTTTGTTTGTATTGTTCAGAGGGTCTGGTTTTTAGTGTCAGCATTTCCCAAGACATATCAGGCTAAGCTAATGCTAAGTTTGAGCATTTTATTGAAATAACTGTGGAAGAGAACTTCAAATTCATGGTTTAAGAATAAGTATACATTTTTCATTTTTAAATATATTTTGAAATTTCATTATTAGTGTGCTATGTGGTTTGTGGTATTAATGTATTACATCATTACTTAGACCTTGTTTTTCCTCCCTACAGAGGCACAGAAATTAGCTGGTGACTGCACAATACTGTTTGCCCTTCTTAGCTTGTATACAGCTTCTGCTATTGTGGATATTAGTTATTCTTCAGTTTCACTTAAGAGAAAGCAAGATGCCGTAATAGCTACTCTCGCAATTTGCTTGATTTTTAGATGTATTTTTATGCAAGTAGATGTTGGAAAAGTGCACTAGATTTTAAAGTTAAATGCTGAAATTAATCCATGTTTTGACAGCGCAGCTTTGTGAATTGTGCATATTGAGTATGTTGTGCTGAAGTACTATGCACAGTCCATCTGGAAGTTTCCATAGGTGCAGATTTAAATTGAATCAGACTTTGTGCTTAAGGGTGTGAGATATTTCTAAAAAGGAAAAGCTGTTGAGTGGGGGTGTTGTTTGTTTGTTTTGTTTTGCTTTGTTTACTGGCTCTTTTCTGAAAATAACTTCTTCATCAGTTAAAATGTTTTAGTCCTTATTTATGCTGTTTTATTTATGCTCTTTCACCAATAAAGCAAATGCAGGAAATGACATAAGGAATTAAGGCATTAAACTTTCTGCAAGACATTGGAAACACTCATCTGATAATCTAACAAGAATTGTAAGGTTTTCAATTTTCAGATTTTTTTCTTGTTTATTTTTGAAAATATTGTATAAAAAAATATTTAAAAAAATTGAATGTATTGTGTATATATGTCCACATTGCACAGTGGCTAAGATAATTTACATTTTAAAAGTCAAAGATACTGTAAGTAGTCTTTAAACTTTTAGATAACTTCATGTATGTTAGAGCATATGCAAATAATAAAAAAAAAATTGTGTATCTGTCCAATTAATTTTACTACTGCTTACACTTGCTTACTGCATTGTATCTCTGCATTATTGCTTATACTTCAAGAATATACGAGATTACCAAATATTGAGCTTATATTATGTTTCAACCTAAAAGTAAATGTTTCTGTAAGCCTGGCAATAAATTCCTCGAAGAACCTGCATCCAGAACATTGGCATTTATGTAGACAGTAAGTCTCTGCCCAAAGAAATGAACTGATTTAAATTAATTGTATTGTGAAAGACCTAATCATTCCCTGTGAAATCCTGTTTCTTGTCAGATGTCAGAAACATTTACATGGTATATAACGTCCGGAAAACAGCAAAATATGATTGTACTATTTATCAAAGGTACTTCAAAGTAGCTACTGTCTGAAAAGCTGAGATGTATCTCCTGATAAGCCCATAATCACTTGTTTCCAGGAAGTACTAAGGCAAGAAACACATCTGTAGGAATCTAGCTGTTCCTGTAATAATAGTATTTTAATTTAGCAACTTTGTAATGACTGCCATTGTTACAGGGCAGGCTTTACTCTGACCCTTTGAAGGTCTCTCTCCACATATAGCCTTTAAATTGCAAAGTCTATAATTCCCTTACCCCAGTTCACAATATTGCATTTCCTTTTGTGTTTTCTGTATATCTATTTGCTTATCCAGCAGAAGATTGGTGTTTGTGGAGATGTGTAGCTGGTGGATAGAAAAAATCTTTTTATCAGTATGTGGTTCTTTTCTGGGTTCCAGCATTGCCTCTTGTGGTGAATCAGATTGCTGTGCTGGCTAGAGCCCTGCAGCTAAGGTGATTTGGTTGATAGTTAAGGCTTAGGATGGCTCTTAACCATCCTGTGTGTTTGCTTCCTTCCTCCTGTTTTTGTTTGGTGTTTTTTTTACTGTTAGTACAGTAAATACCCAAATAACAAGGTCTTGTATAATGATAATAAGTTATCTTCAGCAGTTTTATTTCTATTATGATGAATTCAGAGACATAAACTACTAGATACTACTTAATAACTGCTAGATGGTTTGACAGGGAAAGGAGCTGAGATTTGGAAGTGGCAACAGTAGTCTGGGGCATGCGAAGGTGGGAAAGATAACTATTTTTGTTGTTTTAACTGCCTACCTAAATAAGAGCACATTTAAACCCAAAGTAAATTCAATGATTTGTGGGAAAGCAGGTCATAAAACATTTCATGATTTTGGTGGTGTAAACCATAGTCTTGATACAAAAGTGCTTTCTCTGGTTGAGTTTTTGTACTTTAATTCTCAGTTCAGATTGGAAATCTTCAATATCTATGTTCTCCTGTCATTTAAAACTACTGAATTGTTTTGCATCAACATAGTGGTTCCTACTTCATGTTGCAGATTCTCTGCTTGCATGACTATAAACGTAAATTTTGAACAATTGCTTACAACAGGAAATGTAATCAGTTAAAGTCTAATGAAGCAAATACATCAGAGCAGACTCATCTGCTAAAATATTAGGTTACCTGAATCTCTGCTGCAAATGGGTAGTTTCATAATTGCATTTAAGGTTAGGTTGATGATATGCTCTTTTATCTAGATGATATCTTGTTAAAACCAATCTGCTCTCAGTCACTGAACGTTTTGCTGCATAGACCTGTTCTAAGGAAACACAGAAGTTGAGAAGCTCTTTTTGTGAGCATTAAAAATCTGTTGGGAAAAGGTATACATGAATCCCCTCTGTGAAAACATTCTATGTCCATACCTGTCATGCTAATTTATGAAGCCTTGCAATGTTAGTCTATTCTTGTCAAGTGCTTTTAAATCAAGATGCATCATCTGTTATAAATTATTGAACCAATTGAAATAAACTCATCCCATTTTTCCCATTCTTGCTGCTTTAAGTCACTGTGTGGTGTTCACAGGCAGTCTGACGGATGCCTAACTAGGCATGCCATCCACGGTGCATTGCTTTACCTTGCCGGGTGTACTGATACCTGGGTTTGTCTTTGTGTGTTTTTTGCTGACTTTGAAACTGGTAAAATAACATTTTAGACTCGGTTGGTGTACCTCTAAGGATTTATGTTCCTTTTTTAAAAGGACATTTTGTGTAGTATTGCAAATACCACATTTTAAAGTAAAAATAAGAGTTTTGTTTAAGGAAAGAATGCTTTAGAGAATGCCAAATACCTCCCTTTGCTACTTTTGTGAATGCAACAGCTAGCTAAAGGTTTGAGAACTTACACAAAGCCAGTGCTAGACACAGGGCAGAAGCTGCCTGGATTCTCTGATCCTAATGATTCAGAGCTCCAGCAGACGGGTTCTTGCAGTACTAGTTGCAGCAGTTTCTGACACCAAGTGTCTGTCTTATCTTGCTTCTCCTGGAGTGTAAGTAACAATAAGGAATGCATGTCTGCCTCAGCTGCCTTAGTAATATGAATTCATAGGCCAAACCATGGAGGTGAGCATGCAGTTGCTCCTGACAGCTCTTGTGGATGAGCTATAACTTCCAACAGGAAAAGGCAGGCAGCGGTAATGATTTACGCCACTCCCACTACTTGCTTTGGTGTTCCTGCATCAGCGCCTTTGATATAATTGTGCCGGGTTAACTGCTCTGATCTGTGCCTTGCTTTGTAGTTGGATTTCTTTAGCCAAGTGATGTGATATAGTATGTTAGTGGTCTGTCTTACTTCAGTTCTAGTTTGTACTTCGGTAGAAAGTAATAGAAACCAAAAAGCTGTGCAGTTTCTTTTTTCTGGTCTGTCTTACTCTTCTGGGAGAAAACAGTGTTTCATATTTAATTGAAAATCCTTGGTGCCATAACTGAAAGTAAATCTTATTAAATGCATAGTGATGGGAACAGCAGGATATGCTGTGCAAGAGAAAAGAGAAATTCCTTTCATTTTTAATATTACATGATGATAAAAGTAGCACATAGGGAAATTTTCTTTCTTTATGTGATTACTTCAACAACAACATACCTTTAAGATCATAAATACAGGTTTCTGTGGAAAAGGTGCTTCAAAATTAAGTTGTAACAAAATTCAGATTCACTGAATGAAACCAGTGAGGTTCATGTGTGTGTGATAGGTTAATGTGTAGTCATTCTCTGTGGTCAAGGTAAGAGTTTACTTATGTCTCCTAATGAATTTTGCTGATAGCTGGTCCATGTTTTGTTGGAAATAGAGATGAGTCTTCTGTTGTTACAGGTGTGTCAGTGTCTCCTTTTTTTTTTTTTTTTTCCTACTTTTCATTTGTATATGTAGTTCCATGTAAATGGTGGAAAAGGCTCTTGACTAAAATCTTCATGCAGGTGAAAGAGAATAACTTTATTTTCTGAATTGGAAGATTTTTAAAGCATTTTGAAAAATAGTGGCAGATCTTGAATTCTTTCTTCTTACATACAGCTGACTTTATAGTAACATTGTGTGATTTGCGTACACTTAGTATAAAACACTACAGTGGATGCTTGATACATTCTCCAAGGCATTCTGGGGGAAATTTTAAATCATGTAAGATTCCTTAAAGGTTTAATTTAACCACAGTTGATACTAAATGCTATTTTGTGGGTTGTGTTTTGAGAAGAAGTCTTTCACATATGATTTTTGTGAAATTGATGCAACTTAGGCAATCCTAAAAGCTGCAGTGCCATTTATACCAGAACTTAAAAATGTCAGCATTTACACTTTTCTATAACAAACTTGTCTTTGTTTAGGAATGTGTTGAAAAAATGTATGAGAAACATAAACTCAGTTCCTTCCAACCATGGTTACATAAAAGAGGAGAGGGGGAGCACTGATCATACTGTCTATGAGAAATACTTTGCAGCACTCTCTTTTGTTACTTGTGCGTAGCGTGTGTTTTCATATACTCTGTCCTCTGGCAGAGACTGAGGACTTTTCTTCGGTAGATACTCTTCATTTCTTATCTGAAGAATTGCAATGCATGCATATATATTTTTTAGTTATGTGTACCCCTGATTCTTAGCTATTGTAACAGACTAAATAATGCTTCTCTCAATTCAGAAATGCCGTGTGAAATCTGTAAGAGTCATGCATTAATATTAGTCATGGCCAATGCACATCTGGAGTTACAAGGATTTTGCTGACTGTACATATTGCACAAGGAGCATGAGAGCTTTAGAGCTTTTTGTGGGTTTTGCTGTTGGTGTTTGTTTGTTTGTTTTGAATTAAACTTTCAGGCTTTCAGTCTCTAATCAATACAGCTGTGACCATGGCACATTTGTTAGTTTGGTGCAGAGGAGTGCTAACCTAGAACTCTGATTTTGGTATTTTAAATTCCTGAGAATCCTTGAGAACATACTGAAACACAGCTATGTTTTCTGAAACTTGAATTTATTATTGAACTGCCTTGTGGCACAGCTTGTGGTTTTGAAATGTTGGGATTTCCTGAATTCCTTGAGGAGCCTGTTTGAGAAGCTTCAATTATTTAATAAAAATTACAGAATGACTCTTCCTTGGAGCAGGAATTGCTTCTTTATAAATGTGTCTAATGCTTAGTGTTAGAGTCCCTGTCATAACTGGGAGCTCTGGGGTATACTGCAGTAAAACCAGGTGTCCAGTACCTCTTCATTTAAAGTAGCCTAACACAATAATTGAAATATTGTTGTTGCCCACTGGCATGGTATTTGAATAGAAGACTCTATGCCAAGAAAATGGGTCAGAGTTTAAAACAAAGGAAAAAAAACAGAATCTAGTGAATAGAAAATAAAGTGACTGCTATCCCTGGCTTTTTGAAGGAACTGTATAAATGGTTCTGCTCCACTATGGTTAGTGAGTGGTGAGAAGCAAGTGGAAATGGTAGGCAGAGAAATTTGAGAATGATAAATGTTTACTTTTGGCTGCAGTTCATGATGGCTCTTTCATTTTTCTTGGTCAGTGTAATTCCAGCATGCAAAGCTGAACTGTGCATGTAGTTTTTTTGTGGTAAAAGAGCAAACCTCTAGCCCAACTGTTTGCCCAAAAAAGCTTACTGATTGCCTTTCAGCATGAGCTAACATTTGGAAATGAACTTCTACTGTTAAGAAAATAGCTATATTTTAAAACATTCAGTGTGATGCTGAGATGTTTGAAATGGATCTGACATTTGAAAGTTTGCTGTTGTGTCTTTGAAAAACTATATTTAGGGATTCAGTAATGAAAGACCTTGGACTTTCACTCATGAACTTAGCTAGATGACTTATTTTACAGTAAGCTTTTTCTCTTGCCTATGTTGGTTAGTAACTTAAGAGGGTTGATCTGTGTTTCGTGAGAATAGGAGTATAGTATATTTGTCAAACTCCTACCCTGTCAAACTCAAGGCTGAAATAGGTTAATGGGCCTAGAAATTATACACAGTGTGATTGCATGTTTGCTTCCTATGGAAAGTTGGCTAAAAATAAACCTGTATATTATTTGAATAAGTTCTATTCTAATCAGAACGTTATAAAGAAAAAGTCTTGGCATGTGAACATGTACCCTTCTGCCTGAGAATAATGGCACGGTCCAAGCAGATTAAATCATTTATCTTACTCAGAGAACAGCTGCAAGGGCATTTTTCTTTGGGGATATGACTGAAATGTGTCATTCTATAGAACTTCATGCTGCTTAAGCAATAAAGAATGCTATGTTATATGTGTATCAGTTTGTGAAATGTGATGCTATGTTAGGGAAAACACAAGAATGGACAATTTTTGACATACAGTAAAATAGGTTAACTTGTAAATGTGCCCTCTTGTAATCCCTTACTAGGATGGTCCATTTAAACAGTACTCATTAAGTATATGGTAATATTGAATTCACACATTAGTTGCAGATTATCAAAGGCAATCATTAAAGGCATTAATATTAGAACAGACTTTGGGGAATCAAATACATTTTGTTCAATTCTGCCATGTTAATTTTGCCTTCTAGAGCAAATCAGTTAGCTTGCAGTCTCAATAAACCATTTTTTTGTGAAGTGAATATACTAATGCCGCACATAAACTTTAGGGAATGAATGGAAGATTGCTCAAAAACAAGCCACGGTTGCACTGAGGAAAATCAGCTCTGACTATTGTGTCTTAGTAACTCTTCTGGGATAAAATGGGCAAATATAAGATGGAAAACCTGTGTTCTAGCCACTAGAAAAAATAGATAGAGACCCCCCCCCTTTGTTAAGTGAATTTTAATATTAGGCTATGTAAATCTATATAACCTGTGTTGTGTGTTTTTCTGGTGTGATAAGCTAAATATCTACTATAGCTGAACTGTGGATTACTAGATTTTTTTTATGCCTGCAACAGTTTTATTGCTCATAGTTCAGTTTTTCAACTAGCTTACAATTCCTGCAGACATCATCTTTTTCACTAAAAATTTCATTTTTTAAAAATAATTTGTCTTCTACAGAGACTTTTGAAGTTTTGCATTTAGCAAAAGGGTTGCTTATCTTTGTCTTGGAGTGTTCTGGTTCTGTATCTGCTCAGTTAAGAGCAGACTAAATGTATTATGTATTATTATAACCTATAGCAGCTACAGAGGATTCTGATTTCATAGTTCCATGTCTGTATTTGACTTTACAGTACGAGTGTAATAATGACAAGTATTACTCATGTCAGAGAGCCTCTGTAGGTATAGTCAATTACACACTGATTAAAACTCAGCAAGAGATTGAGTGCATAATTAGGAAGCCTTAATAAAATATTGTCAGCAATATTGTTGAAACAGTCTTGTATTATTAAATTTTAGAGCATGTTTGCATATTGCAAACTCTAATTGTTGTTTTGGCCCTGTAGATTTTTGTAAGCACACACTTTTAACATCAGCTTGTTTAGAGCCTATTTGTAATGTCACCATATAGGCTTCATAATCTAGGATGATAGTTCTGATTAAATTATATTCTATGCTGCTAATTATTATGCTTTAAACATAGGCTCTACTGATCATCAATGTGTTTGGTGCTTTTTTTTTCTTCTTCTCAAGAAAATACCAAATCAAAGAGAGGAAAGAAAAGTCTCCATATATAATATAAAAGGTCAAGCTATTTTCCTGTGGAAAGTTCTGTTGCACTTTTATTCCCCACTGTTAAGTTGAAGGAAATGGTTATGTTTGTGTTTTATTTGAAACTCATTCATTATTTTAATAGTTTGAGTTCTACTCATATGTCCTTCGGTGTCTGATCTTATATCAGAAACAGCTGTATAGTTCTTTGTGCTTTGCCATTATTCTATTTAATAATGGCTACATTAAAATACTTGGTGTTATTAGAAAAAATCCTATCCATTCATAACTTTCCTGACTGTATTTCCATGTTTAATGGATTTTTGTGTATGTGCAATATATTATTATATCTGATGCTAGTATACTTGAAGCTGGCAACTAGAAGCTTGAACTGCTTCACTCAAATGATTTTCATTTTAAAAATCCTTGAGACTGTAGGCAGGAAAGATGTTAGGCCATGCAAGCTTTCTTGCTACCGATGCATTACATACACTAAACTTAAAATGATGTCTGCTGTCATTTCACAGAAATCATGTATAGACTGAGAATCTCTATGGCTTTAGTGAGATACACAAGAGAACAAGTAGCATACATTAGGAAAATAATGAGTTAATTCTACTGTCCACCACTAGCTACTCTTATTTCTCATCAACTCTCAGTGTACTAATAGATATTATTTTGAGGCTTTTTACATGCTTATTTGTTTCATGTTAACCCCACTAAATCGATGTACTTTATTTGCATAAAAATATAAATGTCTCTTCACAAAATTGTCCTGGACTCTAATGGAAGATAGTCTTGCAGTTGTAACAGTATTTGTTGCAGAGTGTTTGCTTGTTTTTGAGTTCAGTAGAGCCCTTATCTGTGGTTTTCCTACATATGGGTTTCCAAATGCAGTTGGTTTTAATTTACAACTTTTTCTGTGATGTAGAATCGGTGCATTTCACCCTTATCTTGTTTTTTAGTTTTTGAATTTTATGCTCTTTGTGGAAATGTTTTATTTTAAAAGTAGTATTTTATAAAATCCTTGGTGGGTTTGTGTTCTAATTTTAGATTAAGGTTTTCTTACTTTAATTCACACACATTTACAGATCAGAGGGAAAAATGATGCACCTTTCTCACCCTAAAAGCACAACAATTTTTCTTGGAAAGAACTCTCTTGATAATGTAGAATTAGTGGAACAAATGTAAAGGTCCAAGTTTAGAAAAAAAAAAAAAGTTGCATTTAGGGCTATTAAACGGGTTTTTTATTAGCTACCATTTGAAATTAGGCTGAGATGATGTATTTATTCTCCTTATTCTCAGCAAAGAAGATGACAAGTCTTCTAAAAGTAGAATGTTTTTTATATAAGTTGTTTTACAAACATGGGTTCCATTAGTCATTCACTTGATATTTTGTAGGAGAAAAAGACTAATTATATAGTTAGATTTTTTTTTAAATCAGTCTTTGCTGGGTGTAAAATTTAATAGAGACTTAAAGCTAGCAGCAACCCTTGTAGTCTAGTCTAAACCCCTGTATACCACAATTTAGATTTGCCAAGCACTTCTTGCATGCAGATGTCTTATTTTAGTTTGAGACACTTTTCAGAAGGAGGTCTGTTCTCTTCAAGGTGAGAATGATGGGGAATCTGTTAGAGTTCATTTTTCATTTTTAGTAAAGGTATTTTTTAACTTTCACAAATTCTGTTATTATTGTGTGTTGTTGGGATTTTGCTACTTATACCTGCAAAAGCATTAGAACTTGGTTTTCTTGCCTTTGCTGGAGTAAACTTAAGAAATCAGTTTACTTTCAGACTAAAAATATAAAAGGTTAGGCACCTGGTTGTAACCTGTGATTGCATAAGTTGATATAACTAGAGTTGGATCCTGAAAATGCATCTCTGTGGAGGTCTGTGACAGTGAGATATTAATAGAAATGCCCCTTTCAAATCAAACTATTTTGCACCTAAAGTATAAAGCATTTCAGGGAGAGTTTATAAAAATGGGAGCCTCATATGTGAATTCTTCACCTTAGTATTTCTAGTACAGAGAAGTCCAGAGGCCAGTTCCCCTATCTTTTCAGCAAGCTTCATCTGTATCTGTGCAACTTTCATAGGCTCTGACTCCTGTTCCCTCTCATGCCAGGCAACTTTTCCATATGTGGCATGTGCTGCCATCCTATGAGTAAATAGCTCTTTTGCCTGACCTGGAGCTGAATGGTTTTTCAGCAGGGCTCTGAAGCAGGCTTTATTTGCTTCTGATTTGAAGTATCAGACAGTTGCTGGTTTTTTTCTTTACTCCTCAGCCATTTCCTTGCTGCCTGACTCTTTGGCTTCGGTTTATTCTACTTATGTTTTCATATGTTCTGTCCCAGCATTTGACAGCCACTTTAAAAGTTAATGTGTAGTGGTCATTGGTCTTTACTATACTTTCAGGATCACAGTCATCATCTAGATATGCCTTGGCTCATTTGGTTAGTCAGCAGCAAATTTCTTTGTGCAGACCACCGGCGACAAGAGCTACAGCTGGTGAGTGCATTGAGCTCCAAAGCAGCACATCTGTCTGCTTTCTGGGAGAAGGAAAGGGTAAGGCATTAAATCACAACGTGGAGTCTCAGTGATGAACGCTAGTGGTTGGTAGATAAGAGTTTCCATGTGTGCATGCCATAAAAGGGCATTTTCTGTGAAGGTGTCAGAAGGAAAAGGTTCTGTTCTAAAAACAAAAGAATTGTGAAATAGTAGTGATAACCGTGTGTTCCTGTGAAGAATACCAAGCGTACTTCAGGCTGATAAGTAGCTCGTTACTTTCAGAGCCCAAGTGGTTGTATTTCTTTAATAGTTATTTATTTAATGTTTTAACTTCTTGTTTAGTACATTGATCATTTGAACAAGCATTGTTCTCTTAAGCTTAGAGATTGAGTCCCTTGCTCCAGTTTGTTTTAAGACTCTGGAATGTTTTTGTATAATTTGTCCGGTTCCTGGTGAGAAAAGAGAAAGAAAAGGCGAGAGGCATTCATACAGCAGCCTTTGAGTAGTTTGTCCCAGAAGTCCTGTTCTAAAAATCTGACAAAAAAAGCCTCATTCACGTTCCCTTTTTTTTTTTTTAAATCCTAGATTGCCTTGTTTTAATAATGCCTCCATTTAAATAAGGTTGTGAGACTGACACCTTGAGTTCACGTTTTGTGACTGGTATTGTTTGGCTGCAGGCAGCCTCCTGGAAAATAGGCAGCACAGTATGATAACTTGATATACTATGTGGGGGAAGGTAATTCTAATAATGGAAAAAGGCAATAGATATTTTATTGAAAATTCAGATCATGTATTGATAATCTGTAATTTGTCATATGAAAGAATTAAGGCTCCCTTAAGAGTTCCAAGGAGTGTAATGGGATTTTGCAAGTATTATGGTATAAGTATTTTTCTAGGGGAAAACTTGTGGTTTTATACACTGCTGCCTTGAATATGTTCCTCCTTAAAACACTGGTATGCAAGAGGGTAATGATTTTCATATGGCTAGTGTTTCCGAAATATCTTCATGTAATACAATTAAAAAGTATGGTAAAACAAAGCAAACAAATGCCAGTTACCTCAAAGTATTCAGAAGGCTGAGTTGTGCTAGGAAAGATTGTGTACAAAAGCTAAGCCTTCATTAAAAGGCCAACATTAGGCAGAGGTTCTAAGTCCTCATTTGAAAAGGAAGAAAAGTTTAAAGGAATATTCTCTAATTGTCGTTTGTCTGAAAGTTTTGTTAATCTCTCAAATCCTTTTTGTTTGTTTTGTTATAACATGATTTTTTCGGGGTGCTGCAATAAGTTTCAGAACTGATTGGATTTTTGGCACATAGGGCCTAGGACTTGCTTGTGGATGTCATGTGAAACCACTTCTCTATCCCTCTCTGTTCTCTCATTCTTTCCCTGTATTCCCCTGCCTCTTTACTCATCCAACTACGTTCTTTATCGCCTAAATGTGGGTTGTGTCTGCTCTTTCTGTGATACTGATGCAGCTAATTCTAAACTTTTGCCAGGCTCCAGTTCACTGAGTTTCATGTTGTCTCAGGTTCCTTTTTTGGAGATAGTCAGACAGCTTGTTAAGTATCATATGGTTAAATAAAAGTATCTTTGCTCTCTAGTCTTCAGTCAAATAATGTATTCTCTGCAAATGTTTAATACAGAGAAATTCACATAGCCTTGCAGGCTTTAGGGATACTGCTAATCTTAATGAACATTTGAAAGCTTTTTTAAGATCTCCTATTTTAAAAATATCTTACAGCATTTTTCTGAATCTTGATACCTGCTTGGATACCTGTCCCTATTCCCAAAAAGTCTGTTTCACTTTTTTCTGTGATCCTCAGCTTCTCGTTCTCAGGACTTTTCTTCAGTAAGTAGCTTTCTCAAGTCATTCTTTGATTCTCCCTCTGCTGATAACAGTGGCGGTAATTTCAGAGGAGTTTGGTTCTTGACATCTGTTTATCTACTCTAAACCCAAAGGTCTACAAATAACCTTGTGTTGAGGGAGGAGGTTAAAGGACTGTCAGTGTGGCCAGAACAGATTAAAATGTCTTTTTGCTCTTTTTTTTTTCATGGCCTTGTTTAATAATCTAAGTTTTTTTGATTTTGTATTTGTAAAATAAATCATTTGCATTTCAAATACAAAAATAAGCTTTTAATGTATTTGGTTAGCCTTTCTCCCATGTCTCTAGTTTGTTCTATAAAACCAAGTTTCTTTTTTCTTTTTTTTTTCTTTTTACCTTGTTCTGTTCATTGCGTAGGGGAAAATTTGTCTTGTGATAGATTTGTTTTAGGACAAATGTAGCTACCTAACAGTGATACAGCAAAGGTACCCTTATGTTATCTCAACAAAATAGCCTGCATGTCAGAGATGTAAAATGCCGCTATGGCTGTTTGGAGAAATTCAGCTGAATTAATAAATGATTAGCTGTTACTGATGTAAGATCTGGTAATCAAAAGACTTGATTAATTTAGACTTTCTGAGCAGAAGTGTGGACCTCCTCCTGTTTGAATCTCATTAAAAGGCAAACATAAGCAGAAGTGTACCTGTCGCATTCATGAGACGATTACCTGCTTTTAGTCTTCTGAACTTCTTTGTAGCTATGTAACTCCAAAGCTGCCTGTAATTGCCAGATAGCATGGAGGTTTATTAAGTTTTGTGAACTGAGCATGATTTTCTTAGTATTGTCTCTTAAAAAACAATGCTGTACCTGACAGTGAATTTGAACGCACCTTTAAGAAGCAGTTGTAACCTGCTGAATAAAACAGATTGAATAAAACCTAGACTGGAGATCAGCTCCTAACTGGACCAGGACGTACTTTCCATGTCTGTTTCCAAACTGATCTCTGTCCCAAACTTTGGTCATCAACTTGTACAAAGGCCTAAATTTTACAAATAGACTTCTCTTTTCATAATGGGCAGAGTCCAAACTTTAGATTCACGTATTCGTTTTGAGTTACCTTAAACAGGCATGGGGGAGGGTGTCAAATGGAGTTATGTCCATAGAACCATTAACATGGTCTGTAGCACTGGGCTGCAAACTGCTTGTGAGCTAAGTAAGGCTGTAAATATGCAGCATTAATGCATATGCAGCATAAAATGCTGCAGTCCCATCTCTGCTTGCCCCTCTTTTTCCACAACAGAAAAGATCACTTTTCCACACTAATCCGTCTATCTTTCTACCCCACAATCTGAGCAAAATTTCACCTGCTGACTAGGTCAGAACATTCTCAAAATTCTGCCTTCCATTTCTTGTATAATTGAAATAATTTGAACCTCCCACATGTTTCTTGTTATACTGGAAATGTAGCTGTGTGTTTGCTAGATGTGCAACATTGTTGTATAAATACTAAAAGGCTACTGTTACTGTTTTGTTTTCCATACAAAACAAAAAATGAGCCTTTTCTATTTTTTGTTTTGCTTATTCTGGGAGTAGTGTGATTCTCTTGCATGTTTTTTTAGGAAGGATTTATTTTACTAAGTGAATGCATACATTCAATTCTGTAACTCATGTTAAATTGTAATCTATGAGTAATTGCTGATGAATATTGTGAAGTTAATGCCTTGCACACTAATTATAACTTTGGTTTCCTAATGCAATACATCTGTTTTGTGTAGCTGAATGTTTCTTTAAATGGCCTTGCTTAGTTAAGTCAAAGTTAATCTTACTTCATGTGTAATAACCTAGTTATAATTAAGTAGTAAATGTTTTCCACTTGATAAGCCTAGATAAATTCCTATTTTAGTTAGCTGCTTTTAAGCAAAGCCATTTAGCTGTTCTGCTAGCCCTTAATGTGTCTTACATGGAATTTTCATATGTAAGCTTTTTTTTTTTTGTTGTTGTTGTGTGGAATCATTGCTCATGTAACATATTACAAAGCCTAGTGTAACCTTGAACCATATGGAATTCTGATTTTGTGTTTAAATTTGTCTCATCAACTTTGTTCCTATTGAGAAAACAAAATTAAAATTAGGTAAAGGTATCTAAACTGCATTTTTTTCATTCTTTTTCTTCGCTTTCATCTTAAAAAAAAAAAAACAAAAAAACTTAGACCCTACTGCTTGAGATTAATCTAGGGACAAAGAGGGCTGGGGCAATTTAAGATGAGGATTAGTGGATGATGTGAAATTGGGGATTTGAAATCAAATTCAAAATCAGTATGTAGATCTGCATAGTTTGTTGTTAGCTTTCATGTTTGATTCTTTTCTAAAGTTTGGTCTTAAAAAAAATGCTTGTTTGTTTTCTTTTATCTTTTAAACCATTACTAGCTTTTAAAATACACTTAGCACAATCTGGTAGCTTTACAAAAGTCTAACCTACAGAAAATTATAAATAAATAAGCTCTGTTGGGCTGATGCTGTACTTCACTAGCGTGGCTAAATTGGAATTATGGCTCATTATGTGTTTATAAACCACTTTTTTTTACTTAGATTCATTCTGTGTCTGCAGCCGTTGTAACAAATTCTTTGGTGTTCAGTGTCTGAAATTAGGTTTCATTATCATTAGCTGTTGTAAATACAGTGATGAATGTTTCTCTGGATGTGATATTATGTTATCTTTCTCTTATTGTAGATTTTCACTACATACAGCAGCAAATCAAAGCAGAAAGATGGTGTCACCTATAAAATTTATTGGGTTTGGGGGTTTTTTTGGCCACCTTTGAAACCAATGAAAACCAAATCCCTCACTTCAGAACCACCAGCTACTCCAGGAGGTGGCAGCAAAACGCAGTTGCAAACTGCTTTTACTTTAAACTGACTGTTGAAATTGTAGCTTAACACATGTGATGATGTATATACACTGATTCAGTCCCATCCATTGCTGATAGACATGAGTCTACTGGTGAGCTAACAGACCGAGGTCTGTCTGTCTGCAAACCATTGGATTTTCAAGTCATGAAATAGGACTAACTGGTAGACAGTTCCCGGTGTGATGCAGCTGTGTGAAGTGCTCTTGTACCCACCAGAAAATAAAATAAACTTGTATTTGTCAGAAATGGAATGAAGGGAATTAAGTTTCTGCTGCAGCTTTACCTTGCGGGAATAAGATGCGGAAACGAAACAGCTGGCCTTTTGCCATCATGTGTGGGTGTAGGCAGGGGAATAGATGGAGCTGCCAACTAGGACTGCAGAGGTCATGTTTCCTCTGCACAGGCTTCACCCTGCCCTTCCTCCTCTGCATCTTCCTCCTCCTCCCATCTGCCTCCACCTTCCCACTGAACACATGCTCTTTCCTCATCTGAATCCAGTTCTCTGGACCGAGCAGAGGACTGAGATAGGGAGGCCACCAGCCAAGGCACTGCCTGCATGGAGAACGGTGAGGACGTCTGGGGAAGGTGCTGGTGTTTGGGGAGAGCATTGGTCTCTACCTGTTTCAGTTTGGCTGGGACCAGGTCGAGGCAAACTGGCTTATCGTGTGTTTAGATAGCACCCGTACAGCATGGTGCTTTCCCAGACCAAGGCCTGCAGGCGCTACTGCCGTGTACGTGGTAATGATCTTTTTGGCTTTTCACATACCATTTTCCACACGTTGTTAAGCTGACATTCCTAATTCAGTTATGTCAGTAAAAATGCCTGCTTCAGCCTGACATTTACAAATCTAGGTTTCGTGCCCTTCTGAGTACTTTTAGTATGGTAACACTGGCTCTTAAGGAGTGAACTGCTTATGAATGCAGCTTCCTGTCACGTCCTAAGTAATGCTTAAGTTATGACTTGCAAAATTATACATTAGCTTTGAATCAGCACTGAAGAAGATACTATGGCCCAGTTGATAAATTGGAATGAGTGTGCAGTGATGAGATGACAAGCCTTATAAAAGCTTGGAATAATTTCAGTATCCTTCCCCTATTGGAGTATTTCTGCTGTTACTGGAAGAAGATCCCCTTCTATATTTAGAATAATGGAGGTGGCAATGAGACAATGTGGCACTGTGTGTTTCCAGAGATACCTTATTTTCCAAGGACTGAAAATATATGTAATATATGATACTGAACCATAAACCTCAACTAGGATTTTAATGATGTGTCAATGTCTCTAAATCTGAAACATGCACAGTAAGAGAGGCTCTTAACTCTTTAATAGACATGCCTTCTGTACAGATGGCCCAATTCTCCTTGTTTGTGCTACCACATATATTCAGGGGAAGGAAGACTAGTATTTTTTCTTTAGCAGGAATAGACTTACTGGAGAAGACAACTTTTGTGTGGCGCTCTCTGGAAGTATCAGCCTGCTGGCTAGCTACTCTTTGAGCATACATTTTTGAACTCCAGCAGTGATTTGCCTAGGATTTGTTTTGTACTATAGAATACTTGTGAAATGAGGATGTTTTATGTGTTTTGTTTGTAATGTATTTGCTTTGGAAGTTGAACAAATATTTTAACCTCAGTAGTGCTTGCATTGATCTCTTTTTTTTTCTTTATTACCCTTTAATTCATTAGTAAAGCATACCAAGAATTGTGGATAGGATTTTTTTTTTTTAATTTATGCAAAGAATGAGGGAATGCAATTTCTTTTTGCATCTGTTCCCTTAAAATGATTTTGTGTGTTAAATGCTATGGTGAAAGTACAAGAAGACCTAATAATGAAAATAAAAGTGATCACATTTGATAGGAAATGAACACTCTTTTACTAAACTGCAACTTTGAAAAAGTGCTTTTCTAGTCAACCGTAAGGCATTTTTGGAAAAGTTTGAAAGAAAAATATGCAGTCATTCAGTCTCCCATCATTGTCGCAGCTGCCATTAGCCTATAGATGTCACTGTCTCTAAGGGTTGTTGACATGGAAACTTTAGAATATAGCTACCAACATATTGTGGCAAATAAGATGTATCATACCTTTAGGGGGTTGTCACCTGTGTCTGTCTGAAAGGAAATGTGTGCCAAAATCAGATGGAGAGTTTTGATATGGTCTTCAAAGGGATTTGGGGGGAAATATCTGCCAAATGTTCCATGTCTTAGCAGCATTATCATCAAGTACTTGTGAAATTGTTTTGCTGTGACACTGTTGGGCAGTAACATAAAATCCTTTACAGGTTGAATGAGTCTCTTAAAAAGTATTTGAATACTTGGATGACACACCACAAATTGCTGAACTTTCAGCGTTGGTGTTTTACCAACATTGCTCTTTAGAAATGGACTTTTTTGTATTGAATTCTAGTAACAGACTTGGGCAACTGCAATACCTGAAAGTTAAAAGGAAATAAGTACACTGGTGCCTGTTTCTTCACATTTCTGTCACTCAAACTTGTAACTGTGCTTCACAGTAATTTATTTTGCTGTAGACTCAAGTCTCAAAAGACTTGTCTCAAAGACTCAAGTCTTAGTTTTCCTTACTGAACAGCAGTGTGTGTATCCTCATTTAAATAGTGCCTTTTGTGCTTAATTTAAATTAAATCAGAAAACAAGAAACTTGTGCCTATTCATCTTGGAGAATCTGAATGATATAAAGTACATTATTCATCTTGACTGGTTCCAGTGTTTCATGTGTCATCCTTAAGGGACAGTTCAGCAGGAGAACAAACAGAAACCCTGAATAAGGTCATTTCCGAGAGTCTGATACATGAGGTCTTCCTAAAAGCCTGTGTAAAGAAGCATGTTCAGTTCTGCAAGGGAGAAATAACTGGTTTTTACGTAAGAACAAGATCTAGAGGTTGCCTAAAGCATCTTTACTATTACTTTATTTTTCTGCTTTCTAATTCATCTCATTCTCTAGGTGACTTTCTGTCATTTTTTCTCTGCCTAGTATTTTGTTTGACTTTCTTCAGTTTTCCCCAGGCAGTCCTTTCAATCTTCAGTTTAGTCTTTTTGGTCTCAGAATGCAGTCCAATCTTTAAGGTTTTTAGTGTTAAGATTAATCCTTTACTGTCAACATATTCTTAGTAACAGCTTTGGTTTTACTTTTTTTTGACTGAGTTGATATTTATTGAAAATGTTTTTTTAAATAGCATTGTATTTGTTGCAACAAGGTTGTCTTTGTGAGCTTTTAAGTTTTAAAACGTGAGGAAGATCAGTGAATAAGTAAGATCTCTTTAATTCTATGTCTATTACAGATTTTTACTTCTTGCCAAGTTTTTCCTACGTGCAGCAGTGTGAACTTAGTTAACAACCATATTCATCTGCCTAAGTGAAATATGCTTGTATTGTTAAAGTGAGATGGTATAGATCTGGTTTTGACAGAGATGGATGGACCATTTGAGTGCTAAAACATTTTTTTAATATTGAGAAACTATCTTGTCTACAAGCAATAAAGCGATTTGTAGTAACAAATGGAAAATATTTTTTCTTGCTAGAGATTACACCATTTGTTTTCATTTTCTATGACATATTTTGCTCATTATGCTGCAGGAAGCAAATCCAAAGCTTTATAAAGAACAGCTCGTGATGGCAAAACAGGGAATTCAGTTCAGGGCTTGCTGTCGTAATGGCAAAGAATGTTCAACCCAGGAGAGTACTAGAAAGTTGTTTTGAGTTTCATGTTTGGGGAGAAGTATGGGAGGATAGAGGATATGCTACTCACCCCACCCACATTAGTGGGAATTACTTTATCATTTCTATTATTGCTGAGGTTTATACTTTGGTACCCTCTTAATACTGTAGAATCCTTTTTATGTTTCTGAAAGTAATTTTTTTTAATAGTTGGAAGCATTGAATGAAGGTAAAAAAAATGGACTTCATTTGGAGCTCAGGACCAGTGTTTAAGCACTGTATGTGTGACATACTTCAGAGAAAATACTTTGGAGAATCATGTTAGATATGTTAGATAACGAAGAAAGAGCTCTTCCAGTTCTCTGATTTCAAAAATAAGGCAAGTTATCATTGTGCTGGATGCTTCGTAACCTGTTGCTGACTTAACTTAAAATGATCTGTTGTCTGTTACAATTTTGAGTCAGTTTGTTGTGATACACCAGCATAAGCGTGCTGTTGGCCATCTCCTATATTGTTTTTTAAAGACAAAGACTAAAAGTCTTTCTCCCTAAAGCCCTGAGTGTTCTGCTAAAGTATGTAACTTAAATTTATCAAGGTCACTGAACCCTATTTAATGTGCTTTCTGGGAAGATGACAGGGTACAAAAGATTGTTTTGTACCCTTCTGTCAGAAGGACGAAGAAGTAGTAAAAGAGCTCAGTTATTTGTATGCTGAAGGAGCAATGGTTATCTAGTGATATGACAGATTTGCTAATGATACCTGACAGAAGTATTGCACAGGAATAATTGTAAAGAACTCTTCTATAATGCAGTGTTTTTAAAATAGAAAATACTTTCTTCTTATAAGATCAAGAATGTAGACTCCAATGTTACAGAAGATTGAGTTCAGGTGCCTAATTGATAGGTGTAAATGGAATAGGAAGTATTACTGTATGTCATGTATATTTTGAAGCAATGTTCTATCTGTGGAGACATTTAATTTGGTAATAGATTTTGTGTTTTAGCTATTTATTCATTTCAGAACACTTCAGGAATATTGTCACTGTCTGTCTTGGAGGATACTGAGATTGGTTGTTAATTATGCATAAAATCACTTTTTATTGCTCTGTTCACCTTATTAAACTATAGTTGTCTCTACAAAACAGCTTGTGTGAATGGCTTTTGATTTTTGCCAGGCTTAGCACTATGTATGTTGATATTTTTTTTTTTTCATTAGCTACTGTAGACATCTTTGTAAGAAAAACCCTACAGAGAAAGGAATAGCTTGATTAAATTCTAAACATAGCTAATGATTTGGCTTGTTTTATTGCAAAAAGATGACTATGTGGGTGCAAAAGAGAATACACTCGTGAACATTTTGATATTTGAAGCTACAAATTGATTGTCACAGTAATTCAGTGTAGCACTAGTGTATTTGGTTGCGCAATCCCTTTCCTTACTGGAAGATAGGACCTCCCTGCTGATTTTTCTTTTAATAGAATAAGTGTATTAGTAGTACATTTTCATATATTTCCTTTTAAAACGGTTCAATAAAAGTCTTGTAAAGTGTTCACTTAAGTTTATCAAGATTGGATCACTTGCATTTTAATGCTTTGTGCAATAGTGTTCTACAATAATGAAGCAGTGGGTATGTACTTTGGGAGCTATATAAATATGGTATAACTCGTACAGAACCCTGTTTACAGGCAATAATTTATCTCCTACTGTAGAAAAAAATCTATAAGCCTGTTGAACAAGAAAAATTTACAGATCTGTATTTAGACTTGTAGTTAAATGTTATATATCCAATTTATCCCTGCACAAGCAAACTGAGTATTTTAGAAATTAGGATCACAAATCTGATGTTGGGTAAAAGCTTGCATAACAAAACACTCAAGGGGGAAAAAGCATCTGAACAGAATTTGAAACAAAATGTCTGGATTTAAGATCATAGTTAAGCAAAAAGTACCTTTTTTGTGGTGAATTCATAAATCAATGACCATCTTTGTAGTCAGATATCTAAATTTTAGAGATTTTCTTTGCAATCTACGTATGAAGCAGTTACAAAACCAGTAAGATAAGGTTATACTCTGTAACACAATTTAGCTTTGCTGCCTGTTTGCTTACTAGACCATGCACTGTATTATTATTCAGTCTTGTACTATTATACTGATTTTGTCCTATATCATCAATTTTCACAAAGAGAGTTGAGAACTGTTAATGCTCTGTAACTAGAAGCTCTTTGTAATTTACTAACTCCATCTGTTTTTTCATAATTATGGTAGGAAACTTGATCGATGTCAAAATGTTTTCCCTTACCTTAACTAGATTTTAACATATATATGTAAGGTGGTTAAAAACACTTTTGCCTCCATATTGCTATTTTTAAAGTATTAAAATTTTACCATTAGAATGAAAGAATGAATTCTTTACCACAGGAATTCCACCTGCACAACTTTTGTTTTATTTCCTTGTTTGTTTGTTTGTTTTAGGAAAAGTCATCAACAAAGATTTGCGTCACTACTTGAGCCTTCAGTTCCAGAAAGGCTCAGTAGACCATAAACTACAGCAAGTGATCAGAGACAATCTCTATTTGAGAACCATTCCATGTAAGTATGTAAAGGTCAGCCTCATTTGGTCTGTTTGTGCTAAACATCACATAATTCAAGAGCTTTAAATTCTTTCTTTCTTAATCTGGTTTATATTTTTACCTTTTCAGTAGAAATTTCTGCAAACAGCTTTGTCAGAATAGTCTCATATTGCAATCAAAAGTTACTACCGATATGGTCTGACAAAACAGCAAAAACTTAAGAATTTGAAGCTCAGAGTATTTCAGTACATTCACAATATCCGTGTTTAACTCATTGGAAGTTTGTAATTTACTACTGATGTTAGAATATCCATAGCCACCATGGGAAATAAATCTTCCTCAGCATGATTAAGCGGAGTGAACACATCATGATTTTGGTCAATGTATTGTTTTTTGCACAAAGAGGAGATTAAGATCCCCCAGGCTGTCACATAGAGCTAGACAGAGTAGCACAGCTGGAAGGGGGAGGTGCAGAAGGGATTATATACAAAAAAGGAGACCCAACTGCTGCAATGACAGAAGATAGAAGGGAACTGTTGCTGATTAATCCTGACAAAAAAGTAGGAGCTGGCAGCGGCAAGAGGGAGACTGAATCTGTGGCCCAGGAAGAGGAGGAGCAGGGTATGGACAAACGTAAGTGTCACAACAGGAATTAATTAGTCAGAGATTCTGGATGGACCTGTCTCATCTGTTATGCCAGCCCTTCTACTCTGAGCATCTATTAGCATCTCTCAGTCCAGCCAAGGCAGCTGTTAACTCTCCTTTAACTAGGTACCTAAAGGTTACTGCTTCTGAGAATGAAAAATCGTTTTGTCAGTCTTTTTTTTTCGGTCACTCATCACTGATCAGCTTCAAAGGCTCTTACAAAGATGTTTGAAACCTTTCGCACTGAGAGCCTATCAGTATCAGACTGTTAGGGATTTTAGACTTTGCTCACTCTAAATTGTTCATTGGAGCAGGTGTGCTTAAGATCATTCTTCTATTTAATCACCAGACATCCTTAAAGCATTTTGTGCACCTCCCATGTGAGAAAATTTACTATCTACTTTACAGACAGGCTAAGGGGAAACTTCCAGTGAAATGAACAACCTTCTGGGGATGGTGAATTATGTGTGTGGTTTGTAGATGGTGCTTACTAAATGATTGAGCTAGGACAACTCTGAACATGCTATCTAAAGTACACCCACTTTTTTTTTTAATTAAATATGAAATTAGATGGAATTTTCCATTGTTATGGGTGTATAGTATAAGGGGTTTTGCTTACTCTACTGGGTGGTTGGGCTGTTCTGATGGGGTAATTGTAGTTCTAAAAACATCTCAAACTGTTTGCTTAGATAAAAACATTTCTTTCAGTTTATAGAAAGCCCCTTTCAAGGTAAAGGGCACTGACAGCTACCAAACATCCTGTCTTTGCTTTTTGCCCTTCTGTGCCATTCCTTTTCTTAATTATCATAAAATCATCCTTTACTTTGTTTCAGAGGTTTACTGATTAAAAAGGCTCATTACGTATTGTGTTTAAATATTCATTGAACAACAAATTTGGAACAGCTTGTCAGCTGACATTTTTGTAACTACAGGAATTTCATCCTCAATTTAGCATCATTATAATATTGAGCATGCCCAGGAGTTTGTGGCTTTCTTAAAAGATGATATTGAAATGCAGTTTACTTACTAACAGTTCTTCTTGTTCAGGCTGCTCCCTGAAAAAATTAACACGTGTCTATTAGGTTATAAGCAATACTGAATTAGTGAAGTCCTTTCTAGGAGAGCTTTAATTAAGCTATTATAACTATGGGAGACCCTTATTCATAGACTTAACCACTTTGAGAACTTCTGCATTGACACAGCAATTTACTGGTTGCTTTGAAGTTTTGCTTTATGACAGCTGGTGGGTTTTTTCCTTCAGAAAAAAGCTTATCCATAGCCAGGATTTGGAGTATAGATGAATTACACTCTGGACTGTGAGGTTAAGAAATAGTTTCTGTACCTAGTTATGGATTTGGTGACCCAAAAATCAAATGTGTGTAGTCACGCTGACTTCATTGCAAATTACTGAATTGGTATGGGTGCTCAAAAAACAGCAGAAAGATAAAGCACCCATGCAAGTGTGCTAAAATACTATAGCTGTTAAACAGTTCCCCAGAATCGTGAACTAGCGTTGTCTTGTCCAGGTCATCACCGGCTTCCACTGAATAAGTTTTTGGTTCACAAAATATATGAAAAAGATCTCTCTCATTGCCACCTCATCCTGCTTTTTTTTCTCCTCCCCCCCTTGATACTGTAACTGTTATTCTTACGTAGTTTATTGCCCTAGTTTTTATACATTACTGTTTGCTTGCTTGCCAGTGTTCTCTTATCTTCCTGGAACGACACCATCATTGCATAAAGCTTCAAACGTATTGTTTTTACTGAATTTTACAGGCAGCATTTGATAAACAGGCAGCATTTAAGTATCTTGTGTTTTCTCTGTCTTTTCAGGCACTACGAGGGCTCCCAGAGATGGGGAGGTTCCTGGGGTAGACTATAATTTCATTCCTGTTGAGCAGTTCAAAGCACTGGAAGAAAGTGGAGCCTTGCTGGAAAGTGGAACATATGATGGTATGTTGATCACATTTATTAGAATGGGAATACATCTAGGACTCATGTCCAATATCTTTGTCTAAGGGTAGCTCCATGTACCCAGGAGGTGCCAGTTTTCCTATCCATTGATGATTATTACAGTAGTAGAGAAGCAATATTACATCTGTGTTGTAGTTGGAGCATCTGTGAAGAGAAGTAGCGGTCTTGTGTTGAAGCTTTATTTGGGCTCTTTGTCACTTCTGCCACTAAATCATGAGCAGTCCTGCCAACCAGTCTTACACTATCTGATTATTTTGCATATTGTGTTTTTGAAGAAGCATTCTGAAAATATTTGTTTATGGTCTCTGGAAATAGTCTACTGTTTTACTCTGTCTCTGGAAATCTCCTAACCTCCTAAGGAAATTTAGACTAAACTAGCACTTCTTTTTTCTTAGCTCCCATTTATCTGGATTTTATCGCTTTGAGCTTAGCCTTTAGTGATATTTTCAGAAGGGTTTTTTGTTTGTTGTTTTTTATGGTCAGAACAAAATCTAGCCATCAAATGTTGACCAAGCAGGAATTTTGGGAAGCTCTCTTGCTCCACAGTGAACTCCCTATTAAAAATCATATGAGCAGTCAGAAGAGAGTAGTCAGTTGCCCAAATTCTTTTCCAGAAAACAATGGATGGTTTCTAATCTTTGTGATTTAGATTAAAACATTGAAGTAAAAATCTGCTAATTTTTCTCAGATATAAATCATTTTGAGATCAAATGATATCAACAGCTTTGTTTGGCAAGTGTATTGTCAGCTGATAATGTAGGACTATAGTTTTTAAATCAATTATTTGTAGTTGTGTTTATGTAAATAGATATTTTGTATTTCTGCACAAAATCAATTTGCTTTTTGGCTTTAGTGTGTTTCTATTGCTGCATGTTATTCCAGATAATCAGTGCATGTTGTACAATAAAATAGAAGCAATTGATTTTCACTGTTTTGCTTCTCTCAGACTGTTCTCTAAGTCTCTTTCTGGAGCATTAGTAAATACAAGTCAAAATAACAAATCAGTCTTTTTCTTTGGAAACCTGTGGCAGGATAGAAATTTTGAATCAAGCCCATTATTTTCTGATGTACAATGTCAACATTAGAAAAAATATATTGTAGGAATAGATAATTCTTGAGCACTGATTGTATTTGATGACGCTGATATCTTCTTTAAAAAGTTAAATTACAGTTCAGCTATTTCACTAACACATTACATAGACAATAAAATGTTCACTACAACTGCGAGCAGTTTCAGCAGCTATGCATGCTTTTAATTATTTGATTTTTATCTCCTGGTCAGGTAATTTCTATGGTACTCCAAAGCCTCCAGCTGAGCCCAGTCCCTTTCAGCCTGATCCAGTGGATCAAGTTCTTTTTGACAATGATTTTGATACTGAATCACAGAGGAAAAGAACCACATCAGTCAGCAAAATGCAAAGGATGGACAGTTCTCTCCCTGAAGAAGAGGAAGAGGAGGAAAAGGAAGCAGTTAATGGCAGTGGAGGGATAGGTTGGTTGACAAGGGGAGAAATTCCCTGAAGTATTTTATGAATGAATAAAAAGTATACAAATAGCATTCGTGCTTGCTTGAACTGCTCCCTTAATTTTGGTGAAGTTTGAAGATGATTTTCTGTTCAGACAGGATTTTGAATGTGTTTTTACTCTATTTTGAAATCATGTTTAAAAAGAAACAGCTGTTCTCCCAGCCAGATGTGCAATTGCATCATAAAATGCACTGTTCAATAGAGAACATGTATTGCTGGGTATCAGCCAATTACATGAAGAGGAAGGAAAAATTTATCCACTCTGCAAGTAATGGAATCCCTTTGCAGAGTATAATTCATACCTTGTAAATTTTATCATTTAATTTTGATAAGATAACTGAATTTGTGTGCAGGAGATTTTAATGAAGCAATTAATTTAAGGGACAACACTAACTCTTACTAAAGAATTTTCAGATTATTTTGGTTAAGTGAACTATCAGAAACCTGAAACTAACCGCAGTGGTGTATGCAGGGGTGTAACTGCAGGGAAATAAAGCACAGTGAATTGAGACTGGACCAGTGTCCAGTAGGATGTTTCAAAGATTGGCCTGATGTCCATTTCTTTTTGCTGTCATTGTTATCCATCTCAAGGGAGGGGGAAGAACTGATGGTGAAGAGAAACCGTCATGTTACATTTGCAGATGATCCTATGTATGAGTATTTAATAAAGGCTTATATTGGTCTGACTGGACCTAATCTTGGGCTTCAGGGCTGACAGCACCATGGTGCAAAGTGACCTGGTGGCCTGGCTGGTGGTTATGTTAATGTCACAAATATCATCATGTGATTGAGGACACTGAGCGTACCCTCTAAACGGCTACGGTTTGCGTTTAAAGTTTTCTGCAATGTTTTTTTTGGAGCCTTTTGTTATTGTTGCTTGCAGAGGGGTGGAGATGGTGTTTGTTTTACTGGCAGTTTGAGTCTTTTCCACATTTTGATTCTGGTGCTTTGAGGACTGCTAGTGGGATTTTTCCAATCGTATTACAAACACTGTTCTCTATGTAGGAAGTGCAGTGAAGTAGTCAACTTGGATTTCTGGCAGTGTTGATTTTGCAGCCCAGGCTCAGACAAATAACACAGTTTATTCTGTTTGGCAAGGGAAAAACAGAATTCAGTGTTCCTGTTAGCTTTTAAAAGTTCGTAGTTTAAAAACAAAAAAAGTAGAAAAATGCACATCAAATAAAGGGGTATGTTTGACTTTCACTCATAGCCAGAATAAGAGGGTGGTTCTTAATGAGAAACAGCACAAACATCTGACAAATAGTAACACTTTCCCTGAACAACTGCAGAAAACAAAGAAAAACATTCAGATTCTTCTGACTGGATGAAACCTGTTCCCAGTTACAACCAAACAAGCAGCTCCATGGATTTCAGAAATTATTTGTCAAGGGACGAAACTCTGGAACCTCTACCCAAGAACTGGGAGATGGCCTACACAGACACTGGCATGATCTACTTCATAGAGTGAGTAGACTGACGTATCTTGAAGAGTTAATATATGTTTCTGAAGTAACAAGTGCAGAGGATCTGCAGTCTAGGAAGATGTCTGCTGTTGTTATACCCTCTTTTATTTGTTCTTATTCTGATATTTGTATGAAATTTCATATATTCCTGATGTTTTGTTTCTCATTTATCCTATGTGCCTGATTTAATTTCCGTAGAGCAGCTATTTTACTAGTATGTCTCCAAGAAGATGAGTAATTTCAGGGATAACACAGGTTTCAGACCTCTTCACTGTGTTTTCATCTAAGCAGCTCTTACTATTCTTTATTGATGGTTCTTAGATACTGTACAGGAGGACTTCAATATTATGTTTTCTTGCGTGCTGTTATCTGTATAATCCATGTAAATACGGCTAGTAAGGTATTTTTGATAGTTTTTTTTGAATCCATGGTGCAGGAAAGCATTATGATTCTATGTGCAAAGTCAGTTTGTTTAGAGTGTGTTATCTCACAAAATACAAAGTTGGGTGGATATTGCTTGGTAAGGTATAACATCATATAAACTTTTACTGTGTGAAATTTCTTTGAAATATGAGAACTTGCTCATTCTCTCTTCTTTTCGTGTGCTCTTTGGCTTGGAATGCTTGCTTAAAAATATAAATACCACAGTTTAAAACCCAAGATAGGAAAGCAGTTCATATGTGCAAATGTGGAATAGCCTCTTTTATGAATTCTAAGGTGAAAAAAAAATCCTACTGAGGGTTAAGCATAAGTAGAAGCTAAAAATTTTTTTCCTTTCAGGTAGAAACAGCTGATATTCCCACAAATCCTTTTTGGGGCAGGGGAGAGTGTTTATACCTCTAACGTTTCTCTTCACATGTGTGCTAGAGAGTCTCCAGTGTGCTGATATTTTTGAGCATCATGGTTGCCTTTTTAGCATTTTGTGATGTGGCTGAGGTGCAAATAGAGGTTAAATTGTCTAAAGGCTACAGTTTGCCCGTGGTAGGAAATATTTAGAAGCTAAAGTACAATAAAGTTTCCTCAGTCGGAGGGAATTCTCTTCTTTTAATGGCCTGTGTTTTGCTCCACAGTCATAACACCAAGACAACCACGTGGCTTGATCCTCGGCTCTGTAAGAAAGCCAAAGCTCCTGAAGATTGTGAAGATGGAGGTGAGATGTTCAGAATTCAGTTGTCACCTGTGACTGATAAGTGTCTGAGTTCATCACAGCTGGATAAGATGCATTAATGCTGAGATGAGAACTTCTTCCTAAAGCACATGACTAGAGTGAACAGAGTATAGTGCTGAGTGTCCATAATTTGGTGGTAATAATAGGTTATCAAAGACTGGAAAAGACCATAATGTATTTTTCCAGGAGTGGAGGAATTTGATTGAATTGTGGCTATATCTACATTCCTGAGAAGAGAATGACATATTTTGTTCTAATCAATATAATTGCTAAGGAGAAAGCTGGATATATTAGTGAAGATCTCACTGGTAATTGTTATGTGGGTGGGATACAGCAGTAGGGAAAAGTCCATAAGTACTGGAATATACAAATAATGAAAGAAGATATGGCATAATACATAATGCATGCGACATAATACATGATTATGTAAGTAAAGGGAGCAATCTGACTCCCTTCAAATCTTCATCCCCTTACTTACAGGTCAGGTTCCTAGTCAGAATGTTCCTGATTGACCTACAGGCAATTCCTGAAACCATTTCCTACATAGTCATGCAATTTAGTCAGCTAAAAAAGAGTAACAAATAGCTCCGTCTCCTGCAAACATCTGACGTTACAAAAGCTGAGGCAGACTCAGAATGGCCTATCATCTTTCTAAATTGCACAGCCTAACAATCATGTATTCATAATGAAGCCAGCTGGAGCAACTGCCTCGTACTGCTGCTTATTAAACATATGTACAGCTCATCAAAGGATAAAAAGAGCACTTTAAATAGAGAAATGCAGGATATCCAAATGAACAACATTTAAATGAATAGTCCCACTGGGTCTCTTGTCAAATTATGTGGAGTGATGCTGATATTAATAATTGGTAACATGCTGTTATATGCTAGGAAAATTGCTCTTACCTTCAAACTTAGAGCAGCCTCAAACAAGATTATGTAGAAACTTTATCCTTCAAAATGTCTAGCTACCTAACTGTATTGTATCTATTATTCTAATATTTAAATTTCCATGGTCAAAGTAACCAGGACAGTAAAACTAGAATAACTGGACCTCTGTGTTAACTGCTTATCACCTTCAGTCAATAATGATCTGCTTCTGGGCACCATCGTACTAGAATGTGAATTTGTCACAAAAAGCTTTCTGAAATCTGCAATCAGTTTAAATGTTTGGGTTTTTTTATAGCATTTAGTTTTATTTCACATGTAGCTTTTTTACCTTAGACCCCTAATTTAGGGATTTCTAAAAGATAGTCTGAGTACTAGTCACTATAAACTAGCTTGCTCTGGGCTGTGAGAGCAGTCAAACAGCGGCTGCACGGAACTGCATTTAGTCTTCTCAGCAGGACATGCTAGTGCTGAATTTGATGCTGCCAGAGCTAAACAAGTACTAGCTAGTTTTGGGATGTCTGCACTATATTATAAACATCAGAACAATCACACATTAAAATAGCCTGCCATGATGGGGGCTGTCTTCTTATTAATCACTTATGCCTGTTATATTTCTGACTGAAGGCTTTTTGAGTTGACTGAAAGCTGAAATGTTGTCAGAATGCAGTGAAATATGCTGATGTTATTGAGAGAATGAATAAAGTGGCATTAGTCCTACCAGATGGTCTTAAATTCAAGTAAAAGAGGAATGGAGACACGTGGTTTTTCAAGTTTGGGATGTGATATAGTGAGGTATTTATAGCTCTTTTTTTGTGCTGTATTTGGGGACACAGGCAGTGTGATTGTATTCATATCGTATAGTTAAAAGAATCAACAACTATCAAATCAAACTGATGATTGATAATTAGATTAGTTTTAAATAATATATTTTTCTCCCCCCTTTATATGTTTTTCCTCTGTACACAGATTAGTTTGTACCTTGTTTATTATATGTTTAAAGTGGTGTCATTTCATTAAATATAAGTTTCCTCATCTAGTAGAACAAAGAGCTAGAGGCTGAGGGCTCCAGATTCCCTGCAACAGGCTAACAGTCTTTTGTTTAGAAAGACCAGCCTCAAACAAATGAAAGAAAGAAAGAAAGAAGACCTGTGTTTTCTCCATTTTTTTCATGAGTCTGTAATCTCTCATTATTTCATAAGAACTCTGATATTTGCAGATAGTTTCCCACTGTAATGGAGAATTTTGTTTTTTCTGATTGCAGAGCTCCCTTATGGATGGGAAAAGATAGAAGACCCTCAATATGGAACATACTATGTTGAGTAAGTGGTAACTGTTAACTTTAGCAGAAAATAATGAAGCAGTTGATATGTATAGATTGTAATGCAATATAAGTACTAAACATACTCAGTATAAATACTTCTAGAGACAGTGAATACATGGTGCCCAGTTCTGAAGCACTGGTATGTGGGAAGATACCCATGGTGTGACCCTACTGAGTTGTTTGAGTCCCCATCTTATGGGGATGAAAAGCAAGTAGTAATCACAGTAATTAGTTAATGTGAATAAGATGATTTCATTTTTCTCAGCTCTATTAAAAATGGGGTTGCCTGATTTAAGAGTGGCTCCTGTTAAATGTAAAAGAGCAAGAGTAACTTGCACCTCATTGCTGTCTCCAAAGAGCCATCACAACTAAATAACTGCTAAACTGCTGCAGCAGCTTTTCTCAACCTTCTTCAAGTCATGGTAGATGAAATCTGTCTTAAACCATGGAGAAGAAAATTAGCAGAGCTGAAAATTATAGCTTCAGAGAACAAGCTAGTAAACTTTGGCTTTGCAGAGCCAATACAGGCATTTAAATTCTGTCAAACTTACTGATTTTTAGCTTTGTTAAACTCTAGCACTTAGTAGTGAAAAGATAAAGGCTGATTTTATGAACATCATGGGAGGATGAAGGCAACACATAGTTGGCATCAAGAGAAAAAGCAGGTTTCCCTGCCTTTTTTTTCCTCCCTGTTACAGCCTTTTAAAAATTTGCAGAGTGGAATTAAGGTATACCCTACCTAACAATGCAGTTTATTCTGTCACTTCAAAGGCAATTATAGAAATCAAGAATGAACAACATAAGAGAGAGTATCTTGGAAACGTCCTATAAAATACAAACCAGAGCAAAACTGCATAGTTTCCTTCTAGATCAGTACTTCAAGCAGAAATAAGTAATGTAAGCATGTGTAAGTGTGCTTCCAAGAATCTAGGTTCTGAAGCTTCTCATCTTAAGAATTTAATTTACAGCTTAAACAAGGGGACGGCTGATCCAGTGCTGAGATTGCATGTATTTATATAGAGACTTTTACAGAACTGTTAATGTTCATGTAGTCCTCTTCTGTTTGATTTTTATATGGGGAGTTGAGCTTGTGTTTAACCCACCTAAGGATAAAAAGTCCTGTATATATCAAGAAGCTCTTGAACTTGGATGGTTTTTATAATTTGAGGATAAATGGAATCCTTCAGTCATTGTACTGCACTCTGTTAAAATAAAGTTAAATCGTAAATGTTGCTTAAAAAAAATTCCAAGCAGTTTCTCCTCTTTGCATTATGAAACATTAAAATTTCAGGCCAACATTCGTTGCTACATTTAGACAGCTTCCAGAAAGTAAAATTGCATTGTCTTTTAAAGTAAATCAAATTGATGATAGGAAAAAAAAAATGCTTTCAATGTTTATTATGATACTTCAGTCTTCATTTCTCTGGAGTATTAATCTGAGATAATGAAAAACAGTATTGTAGGTGTATCTTTGCGGTTGTCTTTCCTCTGAAAAAGGCAGAATGCTTTATTATGAAAGACTGCTCTCTCTTGTGTTTTTACAGTCATATTAACCAGAAAACTCAGTTTGAAAACCCAGTGTTGGAAGCCAAAAGAAAAAAACAGCTAGGACAGACTGATGTTGGCCCTTCAAAATCAGGTATCACTTAATATGTTCTTTGTTACTGATATCTATAGGTAAACAATGAAAAATAGCTTGGAAATTGAAGGTTTTGGTGAGTATCAGTTCAAATAAGTCTGGCTTTTTTGCTAGTAGTTCTAAATATTCTAGTTAGTGTTTGTTCTGATGATTAAAATGATGAATTTTTTTTTTGCCTAAAGCAATATGTATAATGACTGCAAAAGTTAAGTTGGAAAAATCCACTTAATTGTTTTCATATTTCAAGAATTTTTAATACATAATTGTGCAGCCTGAAGTCACATTATGTATTTTTTCAGACTAGGTGGCTCACTATGTGGTAATCATTTTGTCAGCTTTTATTTGTTGATGTGATCTGCGTCCAGTATTGTTCAACCTATCCATCAATGACCTGGATGAAGGGACAGAGCGCACCCTCAGCAAGTTTGCTGATGATACAAAACTGGGAGGAGTGGCTGACACACCAGAGGGCTGCGCTGCCATTCAGAGACACCTTGACAGGCTGGAGAGATGGGCAGAGAGGAACCTCATGAAGTTCAACAAAGGGAAGTGCAGGGTCCTGCACCTAGGGAGGAATAACCCCATGCACCAGGACAGGTTGGGGGCTGACCTGCTGGAAAGCAGCTCAGCAGAGAAGGACCTGGAAGTCCTGGTGCGCAACAAGTTGACCATGAGCCAGCAATGCGCCCTTGTGGCCAAGAAGGCCAATGGTATCCTGGGTTGCATTAGGAACAACATTATCAGCAGGTTGAGGGACGTAATGCTCCCCCTCTACTCAGCCCTGGTGAGGCCACATCTGGAGTACTGTGTCCAGTTCTGGGCTCCCCAAAACAAGAGAGATGTGGAGCTACTGGAGTGAGTCCAGCGGGCTACTAAGATGATGAAGGCACTGGAGCATCTGTCATATGAGGAAAGGCTGAGAGAGCTGGGCCTGTTCAGCCTGGAGAAGGGAAGACTGAGGGGGGATCTTATCAATGTGTATAAGTATCTGAAGAGAGGGTGTAAAGAGGATGGGGCCAAACTCTT
>NW_020450705.1:492004-538216 GCF_003343035.1 Apteryx rowi | reverse complement strand
AGGATGAGAGGCAATGGGCACAAACTGAAGCACAAAAAGTTTCATCTGAACATCAGGAAAACCTTCTTTACTGTGAGGGTAACAGAGCACTGGAACAGGTTACCCAGAGGGGTTGTGGCGTCTCCTTCCTTAGAGATATTCAGAAGCCATCTGGACACAGTCCTTGGAAACGTGCTCTAGGTGACCCTGCTTGAGCAGGGGGGTTGGACTAGATGATCTCCAGAGGTCCTTTCCAACCTCAACCATTCTGTGGTTCTGTGATGTTATCAATAAAACACTTGCATATCAGCAGAGTTTTCTGATCAAAAATAGTGTCTTGATCTCAAATAATGTCTGCTAATACTACAGGTTAAATATGCAGTATTCTCTATGTGAAAATATGCATTGTAAGTATCCAATTTTAGAATTCATCAAGACGGTAGCCTTACCTTTCTGCTGGCCATTGTGTGTTTCCCTCCAAATTCTGTAGGGTTTTTGGAATTATTTTTTATGTTAAAATTGAACTGAGATCCTAAGACTGATTTAAAAGCATTTTGAAATTTCTAAAGCTGGTTGTCATAAGCAGCTTTTGAATATGTGGAGGAGGGTTGCAAGAGCTAGTTGGAAGATGCAGGTAAAGCTACACCTTGAAATCTTTTTTTGCTTTTGAGCTACTTTGAATTTGGTATAGGTGGGAGCATTAATTTCATCTCTGTTGTAATCTGTACTGTTGTCTTGAAAAATCATATAACTTTCCCACTCACTTAACTCAGCTGTGAAATAAGGGCAGCAGTATCTGGTCTGCTTTATTCCATAACAGTGCTGCATAGGTTAACCAATGTTTGTTTTCTGAGCATGTAAAATATCATGAAATTACTTTTGCTGCATGTTTAGTAGACATCCGTGTATATACAAATTGCTGAGTTCAGACCTGCATTCTTAATAAGAATGCTGCATTCTTAACACCATCTTTAATTATGCCTTAGACATAAAAGGCGACTTCTTATTCGAAAGAAATCATTAACCCTTATGATATCTTAAAAAAAAAAAAAAAAAATCAAAACCAACCTTGGTTTTCTACCTTCAGGCCTTTTTATTCCATAATTTAGAAATCTCCTGAAAAGGTTTGGTCCTCAGCCTTTAAAACACCTTCTTCCTTCTTTCTCTGATTATCCATATTACATGTCTGTAGTCACCATCAGTTGGGGATTTAATTGCCACCTCCTAGCAGCATTGTTGATGGTGGACTGTGTTGAATCTTACCATGCACAGGACCAGAGAAATCTCTCTTCACCAGAGATCCAGCCCAGCTTACTGGAGCCCTCATACAGACATCACTGAAGAAAAGTACAATGGGATTTGGCTTTACAATCATTGGCGGGGACAGGCCTGATGAGTTTCTGCAGGTGAAGAACGTGTTAAAAGATGGACCTGCTGCACAGGATGGGAAAATTGCACCAGGTAAAGTGGTATTTCTCTCAACTTCCATTTCCTGTGGTGCTGTCAGGCCCTAAGAGAGCAGTGCAGTTTTTGAGACATAGGAAGTTAGGTGTCTCCATCCACTGGCTTTTGTATCTAGAACATTGTTTTCCATTTCAGACACTGACTTTCAGACACTGCTTTCACAGATCTTTCATGAATCTGAAAACAGCTTTAGTCAGTCAGGTATTTCATATTCAAATCTACTTTGAGGACACTTCTGAAGATTTCAGTAGTTCTGCCTCAGTGGAGACTTTTGGCTTCATGGTAAAGGTTTGCAAGCTAAAACTATAGCCAATTGAAAAATGCTTTGATTTATCATCTAGTTGTGTGTTTTTGTATTTATCAATATGCTACAGCCCTTGTAGGTCTGTGTTGTTTTGTACTCTATGAACATGGAAAAAAGGGTTTTTTTTAATAGAAAGAATTTGTCATCAGCTACCTAGCTCTCTGGGTTACCTTCTAATTACAAATTATTGCATGCACATGCATCTTGAAGTTTGAGAACAGCCATGCAATGAGAAATCTTGCCTTTCCTGGAAGAGTATTTCACAAGGAGATACAATTTTGCTCCAAGCTTCTCAGAAAGGAGGTTAATAAATAACAATTAGAGTGATGAGAGAGCAGGGGATAGGGCCCTTCTGGGGGCCCCTCTGGGACCTTTGCATTGGAAAAAAGAAACATTTCCGGTATGTAGAGAGGATGAGAGTGTCTCTTGAGACTAATACATTTTATTGTTTCACTTTGATGGGAGGTTGGTTTGGAGTTTTTTCAGGGGGGATTGCTCAGTTTTCAGCTCCTGACTGGGATAAGTCACAGCTCTTCCTCATTCTTACAGGATATTATAATTTTAGATTCAGATTTATCTTAACCATACATGGGATACTAGTAGGCTTATGTGATAAGGCATATTTTTTTGCATACTTAAGATCCTCACATGAGGACTGTGTAGAGCACTTGAAATCTTGCTATAGCAACTTTTTCAAGATTCGTTGTTTCCTTTGCTGTTATAAGGGGAGAGGGGTGGTTGTTCTAGTTTCATACTATTTCAGTATCAAAGCTTGCAACAAGCCTCGCAACAGACAGACCTTGCAAGAGGCATTCAGGTTAAAAGTGCTTTGAAGGCTTTTACTATAGCTTTTGTTTATTCATTAACACGTCTTCATAATTGACCTTTTTTTTTAGGTCTTTCAAACATTTTTATGTAATACATAAATATTTACTTGATCAGTTCTAATAGAGGGAATGTCAAAAGCTTAGAATTTGGTGTCATTTACTTAATAGTCTCTGTTCACTGTTTATATGTAAAGTAAAAATAGTGTATTTGAATCCTTGTCTGTGTTTTGCCTGGTTCCTGCCAAAAAGCGTAACACCAAATGTCAAAACTGCGATGGGAAAGAACAAGCAAAGCTCTACGAATTGGGCAAGTGGGGAAGCAAGAGAGATGAGAGAAACTGTAATCTCTGAAGAATTAAAACACATTTTCACTGTTATTATGGATTTAATTTAATTATTTATATGCTTGCTGTAACATATGGTTTACATACTAGAGAAGGCAAAATACTTTTTTGCATATCTGACATGCTCTCTTACTCTTCTGGTAAGAAAATAGTTTATGCTTTTGATGTTTTAATAATATTTACTTAAAAAATGAAACAATAATTGTGTTGCTGATCTATTGTTCGATCTTTTTTGTATGCAGCTCATTTTCCATCTGTGTAGAAATGAACACAATACTGCAGCACTGTTTTATAGTGCATGGACACGTTCAAGTAAAAAGATACATATCTATTTATATTATAGTTAATGTTATAGGAGAGTTATTGTTTTACTGATGTCCAGGGATTAAAGTGAAAAGGCACTTTGCTCCCTGGGAATATTGTATTGCATACGTGTAAATTTCTGGTCGTCAAAATGATACACATTATCATTATGAAATAAGGTTTCAGGATCTGACACCTATTTCCACTTTATACTGGAAATGCATCTTTAACCATGAATAGTGTCAGTATAAGAACATGGAATATGTGTGGGCACAATCCTAACTTAAGTTCAGCCAGTCCTAAAATAATTATAGGAACAAAAAAAAAAAATCTAATTTATTCTGGATTGAGTTTAGAATGCTGTACAATATGAATTAAAGCATAAGACACCTGCTTGCAGTAATGTGTATGTACTGTTTTATCTTTTGTGGCTGTATAGTATCATTTATTAAATCTGCTGCAGTTTAAACTTGATATATTTAGCACACTGTGTTCTGAGATGAAGTAGAATAAATGCAAAGAGGAAATCCTTTAGGCTTTTTTGGTAACAGATAGCCAAGAGGTAATAGTACAACCAGCATTTATTTTTAAAGATTGTACAATGATTTTCTCCAGTTAGGCTTTTGTTCTGAGCTCAGAACATTGCAAAGGTGTGGGTGGTTTAATTTCTGGGTTTGATGCTTTTGAATTTCCTTTTGTAACAGGTGATGTCATTGTAGACATAAATGGAAATTGTGTCCTTGGCCATACCCATGCAGATGTTGTCCAGATGTTTCAACTAGTTCCCGTCAACCAATATGTGAACATGACTTTGTGTCGTGGTTATCCTCTTCCTGAGGACAATGAAGACCCTGTTGTAGATATAGTGACAGCTACACCTCTTATCAATGGACCGCCTGTGACCAAAGGAGATGTTTGTGTGACCAGCCAAGATTTAATACCAGGCGCAGTTGTGTTGGACCAGAATGGAAAGTCGGGTCCTATGTTAGTCAATGGTCGTCTGAATGGCCCTTCCATGGATACAAATGAGCAGAGGATATCTGTTGCATCTTCAGGAGGCTCTCAACCAGAGCTGGTCACCATTCCTCTAGTCAAAGGTCCTAAAGGCTTTGGGTTTGCCATTGCAGACAGTCCTACAGGACAGAAGGTGAAAATGATTTTAGACAGCCAGTGGTGCCAAGGCCTTCAGAAGGGAGATGTAATCAAAGAAATTTGCCATCAGAATGTACAGAACTTGACACATCTGCAGGTGGTAGAGGTGCTGAAGCAGTTTCCAGTAGGAACAGAGGTGCCACTGCTTATCTTAAGAGGAGGTACGTATGTAAATTTGCATTTATCACATACAGTTATATGCTCTTTAAAAGTCCCTTTGCAGTGTGACATGTTAATTCTGTCCAGTTTTTTAAGTTAAATAGCAGCTTATTATGTCTCTAAGCCATCATGCTCTAAGTTTTGTTTGTACCTCTGTGTATTTGGGGTGGGAGCATGCAGCTAGTTTTGTTTTTACAAAAATTTTATTATGAGATGTTTATGCACTGTCTCTCCCAAACATCTGGGGAGAGTTAAAGCAAAAATGCAGTCTCTAGTGTAATACAAATGGCATGATTGGTGGGTTTTTTGAGGCTTTACAAATGTATTCCAGTAACCTTAGCTGTAATGGACAGGGGATCACAAGTGACAGGAGGAAGCATCAGCAGCAAGTTGGAACTGATCACTGGAAATTGCTAGTAAAATTCTTATTTTCACATTTACATATTTGTACTTCTTCATTGGCTGTCATTTGCAGACCAGAACGTGTCCTCTCCCAATAGACTGACTAATAATTTAGTGTGCATTTGCCAAGAAGGAACTGGATTATAAAGCAACACATGACTGCTTAGTGTCCCTTTAAGCTTTTATTACAGCCCTGAGAGTGTCATTTCAGTCATACATATTTGCAAAAATCTTCAGGTCTTTTTCTGTATAAATGCTACTATTCCTTAATCAGCTAAGGAGATAAATTAAATTTATTTGGTAGTAAGAGAAGTTCCACCAGCCAAATTCACTGTTCCATGAACTGATGTGTGATTCAATTGATCAGTGTCTAGTAAAAAGAGAAACAGATGTTTTTTCATGGTGGTACAACTAGCAGTTCTAACTTGAGATATCCTCTGAATGATGGTTTTGGTCAACTGAATGTTCACTTTGCATTTTAAAAGAATAGTGAATGAACAGTAATCAGTTTCAACCCAAGAGGAGCTGATTATACTGGCTTAACGCTGTTGTGGTTGTGATGATCTAGTATTTCAAATTTCATTCTATGTAGACATTTCCTTCTTTTTCCTTTAGGCCCACCCTCACCTACCAAAAGCACGAAAGTGGTGAGTATTAATGATGTATTTATCTTTGTTTCTGATAGAGGAATTTCAAGGTTTTTTGACTGCAAAACAGACTCAAAAGTATGGTCTACTTAATGTAGAATTCTTTCACAAAGTCATATGAGTTTTTTGAGTTGTTTAATGGGGATGATGCATTTCTCTTTTCTTACTACTGAAATATGAAGAATGCAACAAAGGTCTTGATTATGAGAATGCATGTAGTATTGTTTATTTGCCATGATTATAAATATGACCTTGCTATGCCAGTTCTTTCATGATTCCCTTTTTGCACTATGCTTGAAATTGCTACTAGTAGAATATGTAACTTGACATTTATCTGTGTGCATACTTTGACTTGCTTTTGTAATCTCATCTTTTGATTTCAGTTCCTGTGGTAATCTGCAAGGATGATTTAGCAAAACCATCTCTATTTAGCTGGCACAAATTAGTTGTCTAAGTAACTGCTGTCAGAATACCCATTGAAGGGGAAACAAAATACAGCATCTCATTTTTTGCTTTGCTAATTACCTGTATCCTGTATAAAAGTAAAATGGGATTTCTAAAGGATGCTTAAGATACTTTGGTGTTTCTCAATCCTGACATAAAATTAACTGGTTAGTACTCCCTTCTTAAAATGCTTCCATATCTTTGAATCCATATGTTGAAAAATCTCTACGTAGCTATACATTTCTTGTTTGATGTTCATTATTCTTGAAGTTTGATCCATTGGGATATCTTTGATATATATTAGCTCTGTAAAGAATCCTTGGGATTAATAAAATACACTGAGATTTAATAATGTTCATAGTAACATATATTTTTGTCATAAACACTTCTCTTATGAAGTAGACTAGTCAGTGCCCATCTCCCCAAGAACAGACATGTTTCTTTAAGAATATTTCTTGTACACCACAAACTATTTAATTTTAGGAAAGCCCCCATCTTTAGGAAAGATGGTCCTGCTGTGCGAGTACTGAAGTCCCAGCAGTCTGAGCACACAAGTTCACAATGCTTAAAACAGACTGCACTCTATAAAATGTGCAGATTCAGTTCCTTGTGAGAATACAGCTGCCTAAACCAAATAAATCACTGCATAAATCTGTGTAGTTTGAGAACACAAGTCTTGTCAGCATAGCTCCTTTGTCACTGTACTCTATGCAGGCATGCTAAAAATACTTATGACTTAGGGTCTCACATTCTAGCACACATGCAATAGCAACTTCCCCACAGAGCGCTCAATGTTCAGTGGCATTAAGCAGCATGGCAAACTAATTCAGTTAAAAAGCACAAGGTCTTATGTTTATATACATATAAGAAGTGTCAAACTACTAAATCCCTTGGGGGAATTTTCTTCCACTCTTCTTAAAATGGCATCTAAGTCTATTCTAATTGTGTTTTTGTTTAACATGCACAGACGCATGCAGACTGCCGTGCTCCAATTTTCCAGTTTGGGTTTCAGCCCAGAATCAGTATTTAGAATTACTTTAGTGCATAAACCATTGGAAATTAGGATGGGAGGCCTCAAGGGTACTTGGTGTCCTTCTTCTTGAAATAGTATTAGGAGTGCTGCAGCAACTATCACATCATAAAAGAAAAATGCAAATACTGAATTTTTATTCCTAATTGTATTTGTGCCTTGTAATACTCCAGTGTATTCCTCCAGATCAGTACTTTATAATGTCATTGTGGTATCTGCAGCAAGCAACCTGATATTGGACATACCTCATGTTTTCTCTGTTGTTTCGATATAATTCAGCAGCTTGCAGTTGGGAGGAGGCAGCTGCATTCTGAGCTGCTAGCACCCTGTAGCCAACGTGAGTGAATCGCAAGAGCAAGATTAAACTTGCAATTATGAGGAATCACATAGGTTTACTTGTCTGTGAGCATCAGTCACTTTAACAAGTTTCTAAGCCCAGACTTCAGTAGAGTTTCAGGACATGTTTGGAAGCATTTAGCAGTCTGGTCAGACACGTACTGTGAACAAAGCTTATATATTGGAAAAGCTAAGTGAAGTTGTAATATTTTTCCCTTATTCCTTGGTTTGCTGTGCATTTCAACTCTATATGATGTTTATTGCCTTTGCACACACTTGCAAACAAGTGCAGTTACTGCTTTCAGTTTAATATGGATCTTGTGGGGATGGGGGGTCTGTTTCAGAAAGATAAGCAGGACAATCCAGGGAGTTTAGAAGCTATCAGTGATCCCATTCCACAGCCTATGCCTTTTCCACCCACTGCTGTGAGATCAGGCTCTCCTAAACTAGACCCTTCGGAAGTCTACCTGAAGTCTAAGACTATATATGAGGATAAGCGTGAGTATATCAACTTCAACTCAGAAATACTAAGTTATGAAACAATGTTTCCTGTATGCCATATACGTGGTAAAACTACTGTGCCTTTCATCTTAGTCATTTATCTTGTGTATATATATCTAATATTTTAAGAAATGCATAATTCATACAGAAATTTTTAAAAACTGGAACCCTTTAAAAAAATGTTTTGCTTTCTCCATTAGCCTTGATAAAATACATGTTTGTTCTTGTCCAGTTACTACTGCAGGTCTTTAACCTTGTGAGTATTCAAGGTACACTTGGGAAGAACACTGTACAATGTGGTTTATACAGCTGCACTGGAAATTATAGCTCAGCATTGTATTTATAACATTATCTGGTTTTACTAACAAAGATACACGATCAGTTAATGAAAACAAGTACATATTATGTAAAACTACTGACTCGTTATATCAAATGTAATACAATACATGGGATAAACAAAAACCTTTTGTTGTGCCAAGAGTGCCAGCCAAACCTGTTCCATAAATATCCTGGAAGAGTTGATGGGAAAACTACTCCCTGATATGAATAATCAATAATATGGGCTACCTTGCTAAGATAGAGAGCTGATGTTACAGCAAGGGAGGTATAAAAGGTAAGCAAACTTACAAAGGAGTCGTTACAATGTACGTGAGACCCCATCAGCAAATGATACATTGCTTGCATATCATATTTGCAATAAAATGATTAATTATAGAAATGGTGTAATGTTCTAAAAATTATGTTTGCTGTCCAGAAAGTTCTTAACAAATTGGTCACTTCGTGGGCCTGATAAAAGCAAACGTGACTTCCTCTTCCAAAACAGATCATTTGAAAGACATGGCCTATTTTAGCATCATCCTTACTTAGGTGAATTTCATCAAGATGCTTTTAATTGATCTCAGGATATCTGACTAGAGTCAGATATTAGTATTCTTCTGGACAACATTTATTAGCCAGCAATAAATGTTATCAGAAGTAGAAAATAAACAGTCTGTTTTGCTGACATTGACATAGCTATGTTAAAGAAGTTCAACACTTTTATCAGCACTTCTTCATAGCTTTGCAAGTACAGGTTTTAGTGACAGGCCAGAAGAGGCTGATAAAGTGTTCCTTGAGGTGTTTTCTGAAAGAACCCTTTGTTAATATTTTAGTTGAGCTTTGCTACAGATAGGCTTATATAAATGGCTCCATGGCAAAACTGTACAGACAGTTTAAAAAAAATGCTGTTTATAACAAACTAAGACATTAAAGACTGTAACATCAGAGATCAGAGAAAAATAAAACTAAGCAAACTTGACATGTCAAATAAATTAGCATGCCAAAAGTCAGTTACAATAGCTACACTGGAACACAGTAGGAAATTTGTGTTTGCTATATCTTAGTATGAGATCATGAAAGAAGGAACTTGCACCATTTTTACAGCAATGTGACAACTCTTCAAGCTCTAAGGTGCTCTAATTTTCAAATATCTGAAGTAAACCTGATAATTTCAGTGTTTATAGAATATAGTTCTGAGCTGTATTACAGTCTGAATTTTATCCCAGTGCTGCATATGAAAGCAGCTTTGATTTGTCCTTTCGCATTCATCAACCTATCCTTTCCTTTTTCAGCTTTTTCTTGAAAAAAACTTTTCTCATATTGGGAAGAGAACCACTGAGGATTTAACCATTCAAATTTTTTACTCTATTTCTGGTTACTGTGTTCTGTCAATAAAAGGAATCAGAATGCACAACAAAAGAAATCTTTCAATAATCAAAGGTAGTTCTTTAAGTGTTTTTGAAATGTTATTTTGTCTTAGCTCCAAACACAAGAGATCTGGATGTTTTCCTGCGGAAACAAGAGTCAGGCTTTGGTTTCCGGGTGCTTGGAGGGGATGGACCAGATCAACCAGTAAGTGAAATTGTTTACAGTTGCTTACATATTATCTTACAATGCTACTCTTAGAATGACTCATGCTCTGTCATTCTCATTTCTCTCCCATTCTAAATGATTCAGTGATGTTACTGTCAGCAACATAAAAGGTCTGTCTTAATACTTTCTTTACCATTATCTAACCCAGTATGTGTTTACACTGCTTCACTCCTGTTTAAAGTGGTTTCCCAGAGTCTTTTCAGAGCGAATTGCATACTGACAGGTTAAACCAAGCAATATACTAGAAGGTAATTATATAATTAGTTGTTTCTTTAAGCATGAGAGGAACAGTGTTCAACATACAATTTCATAGCAGCTGAAAAAAATGATGGAGAAAATTGGCTTGTTGCTGTGGAAAGCAACATGTATGGCTCAGCTGAACCTTCATGATAACATGGGAAAACATTTTGTTTGCAGAAACTTAGAGTAAAAAACTTTTTATTTTTGTAGTGTGAGAACTGTGAAATTACTCTTCATGCTCTGTATTCAGAAACAAGCACAGCCAAGCTTATAAAACTTTGAGATGGAAAAATATATCAATTCAGCAACCGCCTTTTAAAGATCAAGAATTGGAGGCTCAAATTACCAGGTTCATACTGAATTTAAGAATTGATGTGATAGTCCAGTTCTTAAGAGGGGAATTGCCTCATCTTTTGTCAATGAAAGATTCCTGAGTAATCCAGTTAAAGCTGGAAAGTGTAATCAGATTTGTTTAAAGCTAGGTAGCGTAAACAGTGCTCTAAGCAAGCAAGCTAACTATTCTTAAGGTATATTCAGTGATCAGTTGTAGGATTTTTTTGGTCAAAGTAAGCACTTTGGTGTTTTTTGCATGTTATCTTGCTGTAGGCAGCAAAGACCTTTAGCTTCATGTCTAGCATTGTATCTTTTTGGAGACCTCAGATGCACTGACCATAACCCAAGGACTCCAAAAGGTGACCTTAGTCTCTGTAATCATTTTGAGTGTCTGTGAGAAACCAAGAGTTGAAGAGCCAAAGGATGGGTTTAGGTTTTGATATGAGTTGTAGGAGAGCAGACAAGGGAAACGACTCTAACTAAACACAGTCTTTAAGCTCTTGTCCCATTCAAATTCAAATGAAGGGAAGAAAATGGTTAGTTACCTTTCTTTCCTTTCCTCTTCATGGTTGACTTCAGTCCACAAGATTCCCATTCGCTGTTTGTCTAGATTCTTTCTTTGGCAACAGTATTTCTCCATCAAGCCTATAATACTGATCTATATTTCTGTAATTGTTGCTGTATCTTGCGAATGATTTAAAGGATAGCGTTGGCACTAAGCCTTTGCACATTACACCACCTAATCTTGTTAGAGTCTTGGTACAGAATGAACACTGGTAATGCTCAATACAGCACGAGTGCCAGTTCTTACTGGGAAGCAAATGCGTGGAGGGAATCTTCTGCTTACCCTGGAAAAATTCTGTCAAGCTTTTCTTTCAAATGCAGTGAAATGAAATGAGGCAAGTTTGGGGCTTTTGTGTCCTTCCCTTCACCCTGAAAATGTTCAAAAACATGCTCTGTTTTTTCCATCAGGGAGTTTTTTAGTGGGTTCCACTCAGGGATGTGAGAACGGCCTTCCAGTGCATTCTTTCAGCCTGTTACTTGCCTTGTGTTTCTCTCTCTCACATCTCGGGAAAACAGAAAATGTGGTGCTTCAGGATTTTCATAAGAGCCCTGAAACACAAGCTATTTAGAATGGATCCCTTCTGTAGATGGATGTTCAGAGCGTTTTGCATCCATAACTGTCATCAGACTGTGCCTCTAACATTTGTACAAGAGGAAGAGCACTGGTTAGAAGCTGGTTTGTTTTAACCTGGTCAGTGACTAGAATTCAGTTATGGTTTTATGTCATCAGTGTAACAACGTTTCCTGGTTTAAGCCTACAGAGCTACTGTGTAGTTTGACTCAGATGATGTCTCTGCTTGAGTGGTCCTTGTGAAGGAATGACAAAGATGGAGGCAGATTGGTAAATGCTTTTGTGGAGACTCCTGGATAGTCCGTTCCTGTTATGGCAGGCTTTAAGAGGAATCCACTCTATTTCATAAAAGGCCAAAAATTTTCCCTGGAAAGAAGTTAAACATATACTATATTGTCAGGGACTGTTTCCTTAACTGTCAAGTTAAGAGAAAAAACTTTTGGAATAGATATGCTGGTAGATTGCCTTCTGATTACAATTGAAGGAAGATGGGTTTTTTTCCATTCACAGCTGTGATTCAATGCCAGCCTTTTTCTAACATGCAATTAAATAAAAGAAAGAGCAATGTTTCTCTTCTTGAGGAATAACAAGCAGTTTTAGTTCTGTTGCACTTTATAGCATTTATCATCTTTTTTTTCTATAACAATAGCTGTTGGTAGGTGTCAAGCTAATGTCATGAATGCCGTGTACAGATGATCTGCTCTCTAATGCTTAACCTCAAACAGCTACTGGCCATAATTGTTCTTAATCTTTCATTTAACCTGAATGTGATTGTAGCATATAAAATAGAGTATGTTGTTTTTATCTGTGTCACATTTACCTGGCCCTTTATGGGATGTGGGTAGACCAAATTGATATAGGGAATGCAACTCTTTGAATTCTTTGTCTAATCACCATCAGCTGTGCACTGAAAACTTAAAGCATGGAACTGTCTGGGCAGCTTTTCACAGGTGAACTTGAGTTCTTTCCAAAGCTTTTACTTCTGCCCCAGGCACTCTAGCCTTTTCTTGTCTCACAAGATAGTGATGCTTCCAGAATTCACTGAAAAGCTTTGAGTATTTTTTGAATGTTTTAAGCCCCGAATTGTATCCATTCATTCAGCTGGCACAAACTACACTCACTGACTATGTTTCTGCTAGAATATGGTAAACAGATAATCTTTAAAAATATCTTCCCAAAAGCTATTATCTATCTGGATTTGTATGGATTCCAAACATTAAGTATTTTGATGTGTTCATATTCTACAGTTCAAACCCACTGACTGTGCTTTATTGATAGATCTATATTGGAGCCATAATCCCATTGGGAGCAGCAGAAAAAGATGGCAGGCTTCGAGCTGCTGATGAACTGATGTGCATTGATGGAGTCCCTGTTAAAGGGAAATCACACAAACAAGTTTTGGACTTAATGACCAGTGCTGCACGGAATGGTCAAGTGCTGCTCACAGTCCGGAGGAAGATCATCTTTGGTGGTATGTGTTTGTCAGGAGAGACTACTGTGGGAAGTTGAGCCTGGCTAAAGGAATACTTCCATTTTTATAATCTTATCAACTAAAGCTGTACTGAAACATATCAATTCTCACAGTAGAACTGAGTGACTTCTGAGATTAAAGACTGTCATCTGTAATTTTGAGTAAATGGAGAAAAGCAGAATTTAATAAGCTGATGCTTTTGGTCCTTGCTAGCTTGCACTGCTTGCACAAGTAAGACTCTGAAAGTTAAGATGAGGCTGACGTTTTCCTCAAACCTTTTCACAGATACTAGTTAGAACAGTCACTCGTGCTATGTAAATGGAGTAATAACACAACCTGATTTCTGTACATGTTATATTCTGAAATCTGTTGGGATCTAGCAAGAATAAGTGTGCTCAAAACAGAGATAATTCAGGGCAGCATTTTGTGATTCTGCAGTTTTAGATTGGTGTCCAGATCTGCGGTGTACAGAAGAGTATCCTTGATTTGATGGCACTGATCACATGAATGACAGATCTGGGACAGAACTTAAGAGTCCTGGTACAGTCTCCCCTGAATTAGGATTGCTTTTCCATTGCATCATTTAACCATAAATTCCAAGTTTGTATAAGTAGAAAAACATATTCCTTTATAAACTATGAAAACACTAACTGTGAAATTCTCATAACCTTCTCTTCATTTTCAGGTAGATGAAAGAATGTGTGGGCTACAGGCTCAGTCTCAATACAGACTCACACTTTGGCCTGGAGTTACCAAAAGATACCTTGTTACTGAGTACATGATAAAATTGCAGATGAAATTGTGTTGATAAACACAAAGTAATGCATTTCAGGGAAAATATAACATGACCTGTTCATTTACAATTGATAAGCTCTAAAGTAGCTATTAATGCACAAGAAGAACCAAGAAGCCAGTCTGGATAGCTCTCTGGAAACATCATTTCAATGCTGAGGGGAAATCTTAAAGGCAAATAGATGCTAGAAGATAAATTTTAACACATTGTTATGGAACTCCATAGGGCATCCATGTTTTTAATGCTTCGTGCAATTCTGATTACCGCATCTCAGAAGAGTATTATAGAGCTAGAAAAGTTCAGATGGAGGTTAGAGGAGTGATAAGAGCTATAGGAAAGCTTTCATGTTAGGAAAAACGGACTAAACTAGGACTTACCAGTTTAGCAAAAAGGTGACCGAAGGGGAGAAATGAAAAAGATTTACATGATTCATAAGACTGTAGAGAAGATGTATATACGTGAAATGAAATGAAAAGAAGTACATCTTGATAAATTGAACCTTTAAGTCATCAGGCTTTTGAATGCTTTATTTTGCATCTGATTTCTGTTTGATCTTGATTATATTGCTACTAAATTTGCCCACTGCTGTCCCAGGCAGGCACTATTTCTTTGTGCTGGTACTGATACTGATATGTACAGTTTTGTTGTAGTTACCTAATAGAACAGCGGTATTGTTTTTTTCTTATTTGTTGTTTGTCTGCTACCTGTAAGGAGAAAAGCAACCAGAGGAGGAGGAGTCACAGCCTATCTCAGCCCAAAATGGGTCTCCCCGACTGAATCGGGTAGAGTTTGCAAGCCAGCAGTCCTCAGAGGTCTATGATGTCCGTCTACAGCGGAAGGAAAATGAAGGATTTGGCTTCGTCATTCTCACCTCAAAAAATAAACCTCCACCTGGTGGTAAGTGCTATATTCTGGCCAGTGTTGTCAGTACCTGGCTTCACTGGTGCCCGAGTGTTTTAGCGTGATACGTGTACCAAAACTGCTGTTGTCATTAGCAAGCATACTCAGGGTTGTGGGTTCTTCAGTGATCTTTCCTTCCTTAGGATGTGGTTATGTTACATATACAGCAGTCTGTGTAGGTATAGTCTTGTTTCACTCACAGTACTTTCACAATCCAAACTGAAGTTTAGTCTGTCTTGCTTCATGTTTATGCTCTTTTTCACCCAACTGTGGCATAAGTGAGGAGCAGGGAGAAAATAAATCATATTCAACCAGTCCATACATGGAGTGTGAAGCATTTGTGACAGGGTAGTCTTCAGGACATTGATAGTTTTCAGGCTGTGGTAGTGTTGTGTGTTCTGTACACTCCATTAATTCATAGGCATTTTAATGGAAGTATAGCTTCAATCTTGGTTTTGTATGCCCTATTCAGGAAGAACTTCTTATTTTGGGGATCTGAGAAAGTAGAAACTGCAGCACTTGGAAGAAAGCAAGGAAGTTGTTATTGTCAGGAAGATAGGGTGTTTGCCTAGAAAGATCCTCAAAATGAAAAGGTAGCACAGTCTTGTATTACAGTTCTGATACATGGATTTGGCTTCAGGCATAGTTGTAAAGATAAACAGCAAAATAACCAAGGTTAAAAGCAAAAATAAAAAGATACGTTGTGAGCAGAAATGAATAAGAGAAGCTGCGTGCAGGAAGCTCTGGAATCCAGCTCAATTAATGGAAAGATTTGTGACCCCCTACACAAGAGCAGTTTTGTTCTGTGTAATCAAATGCATTTTGTATTCTATGTGCTGATAGCTGCTAGTTATCTAGCAGTGCCAAGTATAAACTATTGAACATTTTCTGCATGAGTTGATGAGTAGGATCATCCTGTTGAGATTTATTCCCTTTGTCCATTGAGTTAGTTATCTGTGTCAGCTCTTAAAATACAAACCAACTCAGTGAATTCACCCACAAACTGACTCAATTTGTTGCCATTAAAAAATGGGTAATTCCTGAACTCTTTACCCAATTCCCATAGCTCCTTGATGTAAATCACCTTTCTGAAACCTCCTCAAGTAGTTCCAGACTGACACAATTATGGCTTGAGTGTCCTCTTTTTGAACTTGGACACTTTCTTCTGCTTTTCCATTTCATTTTGCTGTACAATGAAAAACAGCAGGAGCATGCTAAAAACAGTTCTTCTAAATAACATTATGCTGAATTCATATGACATGTATTTTGAGTGTGATGCAATCTTGGCTCAGATGATATCTTTTTTAAGAATTCTGAAACCAACCATTTTGGAAAGTACCTAGTGTCAGCCTAGGCTGTGAAAGACAGAGCTGCAGCAGAGTGGTGAGTTATTGCTGCCATACGAGGTCAATACGCAGAGCTGCTGACTTTTTTTATAAAAGCAGTTCCCATGGTAACACTCGGGCCTGGAACTGTCACCCTCTGATGCTGTGAAAGTGATTGTGTCCTGTGTTAGAATCACTGTGGGTTGATGTTGTGTTGTCTAGTCAGTTGGGTATTAATAAAAAATATTACAAACAGAATTCTGCTATAACATATTGGTATTACATTGCTATAAAACTGTTATAGACAACATTTTGGTCAGAGAATCTGCTGCAAATCCATATTTGTTTGATACTACAAATGGAAATAGTGGAAGTTAATTGAAACCTATTTCAGCACTGGAAATGTAAGCACTGTGGTCCTGGGCTGTTTCTAACATGCAGAAATAAGAGACATAGGTACATGAATGTGTTGTGTGATGAACTTTTCTTTGCCACAGTTTAAAATGAAGCCACTGTGTTCCTCTAAAGCTGGGATATTTTAAAGCAAATAATCGGCAGCTGTGAGTCTGCAACCCTGCACTGTTTTTCTCTTCACAGTTGTCTCTTAGGTTTAGATAATACTAAAAAAGCAGTCTTTTAAGGGAAGTGTAATTAAAATTTAAACTCATGGTAAATGCTAGAAGGCTTTAATGTCTGTTCTTGTGCAGTAACCACTGTGTGTGTTTGCTCATTAAAACAAAGCTTAATGGTTTTTTTAATCTTGGGTGATGATCTCAGCTGATGTCTCTTTCTGAAAGTGTTTTGGATTTCCTGTCATGGTTTTGAAATGTCAGTTGATAATCTTGAAAAGTGTGTAACATTCCTCACCTTTTTGATCCCTCAAAAGGAAGCATGTTTGGGAGAGCAGGGACTAATAAACTTAAACCCACTGTCAATGTCAAATGTCAAACCTGCTTCAGGCATTGGATATACAAACAGGTTTTTACAGGAAGTTAACAGAAAGAGCATTCATGAAAATGTATAGAGGTCAGTCAAGAGAAGTGACAGTTCTGCTTAGAAATGGAGTTACTAAGAAGTCTGCACAGTGGGCAGAAGAGCCCTGATGAGATTCTGTAAGGACAGAAACAAATTTTGCTGTGCTTTAGGGACTCAGATGAATGAAAGGTTGCTCTAGATGCATAGGAAAGCATGCTGATGTGCTTTGATTTAGTGCAATGTCCTTCAGTATCAAATGCAAACAGCACAATGAACCGCTCGCTCTTTTGCCTGAGGTTTTGGTATGCTCCTCCTGTTGCAATGGCTTCTCTCTGACTGGTGACAACTCTCCACAAGCACTAATACAGCCCTTAGCTGGTAGTGTGGAGCTGCTGGAGCAGTGGAGATGCTCTTCCAGCTGGAGAGAAGCCTGAAGGAAAGAATTGTATTTAAGTGGAGCATCCCTCTCTTTTTTTGTTCTCAGTGAACTTTCCTTGGGTTCAGGGTTCAGCACCTTTGAATGCTCCATGGAGCAATGTATACAAGAGGGACACTGAGAGGCAGTGCTATCTTATTATTATCTTCAGGTAGCTAATCTTCCGGTAGCTTACTGTTATCTTCAGGTAGCTAATCCTAGGATATGGCTGACAACACCAACATGTATAAAGATCTTCATAACACCTAAAACCACAAGATATATCATGTTTCAGGAAGAGGGGCACTCTTGAAGGAGCTAACAGTGTTGTTCCTTCCCTGCAGAGGCCAGGTGAGGTGTAGCTGTGTCTGTTGGTGAACACCCCACCCCATATTTAATTCATTTTGAAATACTACCCTTTAGAGTAGGAATAGTCTGTGGGGTGATTATGGTGATTCTGGGTCTGTATGATGCCTAACTTAAATGAATATTAATTGTGTTCTGAAAAAGCTGATATGCCTGTTTTTGATTTCCTAGTGATTCCTCATAAAATTGGACGTGTTATAGACGGGAGTCCAGCTGAACAGTGTGGGAAGCTGAAAGTGGGAGACCGCATCTCGGCAGTGAATGGTCAATCAATTATTGAGCTCTCACATGACAATATAGTGCAGCTGATTAAAGATGCAGGCAATGTGGTAACTCTGACTGTCGTTGCCGAGGAAGGTAAGGAAGATGCATAACAGTCGGGTGAATGTGTCCTACGAAAAGTGAAATGTTTAGAAAGTGATGTTTGATAGCTTCTAAAGTTAATGCACAAAATGGATTATCGTGAGATGTTTGGAATTTAAAGAAAATAATCTCCCATTGAATGAAAGAAAGTGAAGCTCATTCATTTGCTCTGTAGGAACTGAGCACAAGTGGGACAGCTGCCGAAATGGTTATATTGAAAAATAAGATGTATGGAGAACTGATGTAGGGTAAGAGAAATTCTCATGGTTTCTCACATGAGAGAGGGAGACTGCTGCTCATGGGGAAATATGTCTTATCCAGACCTCATATTCTTCAACTAAAGAGAAGTTATCTCTTCTGGGGGAGCTACAGCAGACAAGACTAGATTGAGAGAATTTTCTCACCTTCCTGGGCAATACATATCTCTTGCTGCTATAGTCATTGTAGGAAAGCTCTGTTCCAAGGGTATGAAGTAGTCTATCAGGACACTGTGAAGCACCCTGACGCAGCTCCACCAAACTGCTGTCCTGCAGGGGCCCTGCTGCTGCACAGAAGTTAGGTGCTATAAAGCCTGTGAGCACCTGCTTTTTAGATCCTTTCCAGTTAGGCACTCTGTGTCTTTTCTTCCTGCTATGTGAAAATACACAAATTGCCTAGTACCACATCCCTAGGATACAACAGAAACATTCTGTAGTTCTTGTGTCTTCTAAAAATACATTTTGAAAAATGGTCACATCGCGCCATAAAAATCCTATTCAGATGATTTCCTGCTGCTAGCAAGTTCTTTGCACACAACAGTCATATCCTCTAAACAGCAAAATGGATATTTGTGACTGCAAAGTCACATCTTCAGAGATCGTATTTTCTAATGAAAGCTCCCATGCAACATTGCTTTCAATATGGTATTGTTCCTACACAAACATTTCACTATAAATATGTAAAATCCAATCATTTCATGAGAAAAAATTATTTTCCAACCCTGCTTACTACTGCGTTTTTCTGGGTTGCTGTTTGTGAGTTTAATTAAACTGGCTATTGTTATTGTGCCAGAAATTTGGCTTTTCTCACCTTTTAAATAATAAATACCTAAAGCCAGAATGTGAATAAAACCAACAGATCATTCTCTAATTTCATATTCATTGCAAATATTTAACATGCTATCTCATCATGCAATATAGAATAGCAAAGACTTGCTTTCTCTTTGTGTTAATGCTCGAAGCAAACAGACTTGTATAAATTCAGTTATTTTTCTATGAAAATTTTCATTTTTTCAAATCGAATTCATTCCAGAGTAAATGGACACACCTCAAAGCAGTTGCCCAGGGCAATGTTCATAATGCAATTGAAGTCTGAGTTGGTTGCATTAGATCTGTTTCTCTAGGGCTCTTAATCGGCTTTGTCTTTAGAATAAACTTTCCTTTATTTGTTCTTGACCCTACCTGGACTCTGTATAAGAACTTGGCTTTTTCCATTTCCTCAGTTACAGATTTGTAGCCATAATGTAGAGATAAAATACCAATCTGAGTGAGAATCAACGAGAGAAAAAAAGCGTCAGTAGCAGCTGATAAAAGTAAACTGAAAAGACCAGTCAGAAAAACTGTGCGACTTAAAGGAGCTGAAGTTGGCACGTCTGGGTGTAGAGAATTTTGGGACAATGGAGGAAATATAAGCAGAGCCTCTTCCACAGAAACGAGAGTATATTACTGCTTCAAAATTCTCATTGGTGTAGTTGGAGAAATACAGTTCAGCTCACAACACAACCTACCATACAGCAAAATCCCTTAGGGAAGGAGGCCAGAGAGGATGTAAATTAGTCAGGGCTTCAATCATTTTCCCCTACTGGGGTGCTGGGGAGAGAGTTGAGCTTTATTGAGATTGATCACAAGATAGCAGATAACACTTAGGAAGAATATAATATGTAACTCCAATGAGAAAAATGCCCATTTTGCCAGAAGCCATTCAGCATCATAAAATGTAAGTCCTAATGGAGTTTACTGTTCCCCGGTGCATCCTCTTTACTGCTGTCCTCAGACTGGCAATGAAAATACTACCATGTATCCTCCTGTCTATCCCTTCCTCCCTCCCAGCTTTCACAGATATATGATCTTTGCTTTTCATATGAATAAACGAATTTCACTTCATGCTCCAGAAGACATTCTTTAACATTTTTCACAAAAGCAGGAGCCTGTCAGCTTCTGTCATGTATTAGCTAGATAGAAATGCAAGAGAGCAGGCTGAATAGAGGACTGGAGAATTCATACAAACAGATGGCCTTTTCCTTGCCGTGCTTATAAATTAAAATTCTGAGTATAAAGCAGAAATAAAAGTTGACATTTTGTCTCTAAAGAAAAACCTCTTTAAGGCATATCATAGTAATAGCGCCAAGCAGTCCTCTGAAGGACTTCTGAGGTCTGGCACGTCTGAGAAATTCAGTCTAATAATGTGCAGCAGACAAAGCTGCGTTATGTTTTCCTTACCTTAAGGTGCATGTGCACTTTGTATGTGTTCCTGAGGTTTGCTTGTTTGTCTGTTTGTTTTGACTCAAAAATGGATTACTGTGACACACTTAACAGAAGACTGGAACATATCTAGTTTGTCTCTTTGGGATGTTTTTTAAAAACATTAACAGGAAAAGGAGTTCATTAATTTATAATTCAGTACATAAGTCCATCTTGGGCTACAACTTGCCGTTTAAGGTTCTAGCTAAGAGGCAGCTTTCTGCATAGAGTATGGTTCATTGCTCTTCTAAGTGACAGAGACATTTTGTATTTGGAAACAAGTTTTTCCATAAATGCAATGGATTTATTGTAAGTGTCCAATCACTGTATTTTGTGTGGAAGGGAAGAATCATCTTAAAAAATGCTTTACAAGAATTTTCTTAAAATACCATTACATTTTAATTTTTAGCCTATGGGAGAGAAGGCAAAATGTCCTAAAATTCCTGTTGATAACATACCAGTAAACTAGTCGCATCAATTTAATTGTCAGAATAGTTCATAATCTTTCCTGCAGCTTTCCTGTAGAAAACTCTCTGTTGTGGCTTGGAAGAGTTGACAGTTTCCTCCCCATTGTTAGCATCTTCACCTGTGAATCCTGACGGCCCCTGCAGATCCTTAGACTTCTCTTACTTTCAAAAAGGGATTTGTTCTCAAATGGACGTTCTTCTTCATCTCTTATAAATTTTTATTATATTAAATATCCGAACCAACTTTGTGGATATGACTAACTCTAATACCTTCTAGTCTTTATCTATGTGCAGGCAGTCTAAAACACTTCTGTTCATGTCTGGTTCAGTTAAAATTTTATTGTTTGAGAAAAAAGAAATTTAGGTATGAATAAAATTCATAGGAATTATATTCAGTGGAACCAATGAACTCTGCTATGGTTCCTGGCTTATGGCACTAGACCTAGGAAAATCCTCTTCCCCTTTTTAACTGGTGTGAGTTAGACTTGATCTGAGATGCTGTGGCAGTAGCATTCATTATGAACAGCATATCAGCTGTTACACAGACTTGCCTTTCAGCTCATTCTCAGAAAACTGATTGTTTTTCCTGAAATTTAAGATACAAACCTGCCTTCTTGTTCTAGGCAGCTGAGAATAGGAGACAGAGCACTGATAGTCACTGTTGTCTTATCATAAGTGTCGCTACCTTTGTATTTGGGAAAGTCTCTCTGACTGTTGATTTTGTTTGAATTCATTAGAACATCATGGTCCTCCATCAGGAACAAATTCTGCCAAACAGAGTCCAGCTCCACAGCACAGACCTCTGGGATCAGCACAGAACAACCCTTCCAGTGCAGACAGGTACAGAGCTTTTGGTTTTGGCAAAAGGAACTGAGAACAACCAGAAAAGCTCAACCAGTGTGGTTGTTGCAGCTTGTAAGAGTAATCTCATAACATTTGTTTAAATATTAAAACAGAAAGCTGCCTTTGAGCAGTGTCAGAATGGAGTGGTCACTGCAGTATGGCAGTTCTGTTAGTAGAGTCCTTGTTTCTGGAAAATCAGTAGTGAGGTTCGTTCAGCATTGTGGTGATGACAGTGCATGGGATTAAATTATAAATGTGAGTTGACTTCCTAGAAATGGAATGTTTGAGGCATTGTTCAGATACTTCATCATGTTCTGTGAATGAGCTGGGGATGCACTAAACTCAAAATGAAGCAGGTCTGTGTGAAAGAGGGATTGGGAAGAAGCTTTCCCAAGAAATGATTGAGGCTGAGCTACAAGTCTGCTACAAGTCTGAGCTATAAGTCTGCATTCTCGTTTTTTCACTCTCCTTTGGTTTCTTAGATAATATGATTGAAGTCTCCATACTCTGAATGAAGCAAGTATTACAACTCTGCCACTGTGCCAGGAGTCTGACATTAGGTGACATTAGCGTGCTTCTAGTGATTTTGTTTATAAGCCGTAGATGATCAAGAAGCAGCCTTACGTGAAGTCATGTATATGCTCAATATGTAAGAAGCCTGTACTGTCAGCTGAATTACTGTGTGTTGGATTCCACACTAAATTTATTATAGAGATTATGATGATAATTCTTTAAATGCAAAGGTAACATCCACTTCCTTTTACCTCTTTAGGGGAGTCACGGAAGGTGAAGCTGGAAAAGAAGTATCAAATAGTTTCAGGTTTTCATGGCCCGAGCATAAGCACTTGACGCAATCTGAGGCCGGTGTTGCTTCAGTAATTGGTAGCCGTCATTCCCAGGTACAGGTAACCATCCCAAGGATGCAGGGGCATGCAAAATACTGGTTCATCAAGACAGAGGAATTACCACTGAATATTCAAGAGCAGGACAATGAAACATTTTCCTGTCAGACGTGGGTAGAAAAGTTGCTTATAAAAATGGACTAAAGCATTTGAGAGAATGTTTTTGCTAATGTTTTAAATTTGATTATCTCCTTAGTATAGTTTAATACTCATTATGAAAGGAACAGCAAATCTTTGGAACAGGACCACTCCAGACTCTTTGGCAAGATTTCTTAAAGAAATTTCATGCATATCTAAAACTTAGATGGAAAAATGTTCTGTACATTTTGAGTTAGCATGAAACTACTATACCTAATCATACATGAGTTGTGATGAATTCAGGTTAAATTATGTATTGCGCATTCTTCATAAAGTGTGAAGCATTTTTCCAGAAAAACAAAAGTTTAAATCTGCCTACAGCTCCTCATCTTTTTTTCATGTCACTTTCTACACAGAATCTTGGCTGCTATCCAGTAGAATTGGAAAGAGGCCCTCGAGGGTTTGGATTCAGTCTTCGTGGAGGAAAGGAATACAACATGGGCTTATTCATCCTTCGACTTGCTGAAGATGGGCCAGCAATCAAGGATGGGAGAATACATGTGAGTTTGTCTTCTCTGATCAGTTTGTTAGTACAGAAGTTGGCCTTTTGATGTATTTAATTACCTATAATGGTAACAATCTTGTGTGTTTATGAGTGCAGGGTCCCAGCAGGCAGAGCAGTATCTGGATAGCTGCCAGTCTTTCAGCTGTTATTGTACAGTGATAGCAAATTCTGTGGTGGTAGGCTGGGCTTTTAAAGAAGAAAATATATGAGCAGCTCTGCCCCTCCAGAGCAAACTGTCCATCCATCCACATGCTGGAGTTATGATAATGTACATGTCCCAGGGTGTGAGCAACAGTTATGCGGGATGGATGATATTTTAGAAGCCCAGAAAAGAAATTGCACAGTGAAGCAGAAAACTGAAAGAAGAATCACTGTCCAAGTCAGTGAATTTGTGAAGAAGTTTTGTGTGTGCTGTTATTGCTGTTCTGTGCAGCACTTGGAAGATCTAAGCCTAATTTTTTTTTTCCTAAGATTGCTATGTTAATTCTTATGTTTGTGTAAGGAATTCACTTTCAAATACTGTGTTAAAAGCAAAACACATGGGTACAATGGCAAAGAATGATGGTGAGTGAGAATCTGTAGCCAGTGTCCAAAGCTAAATTTTCACAGGCGAGAGCGTGGAACTGAGTCAGGTACCTGCGAGATGCCATCCCGCTTGCAGTCCTGCACTAGTACTGTATGGGCCATTCTGCTACACTAGCCAGTGACACAACTCTTTGCCTCCATTTGTACTGCAGTATGCAGATACTTGTTGATGCTACTGCGAGGCTTATCTGGATGTGAAATTCTAAGTGTTGTTAACTTCTATTATCCTAATTCTTTACAATAATTAACTATTTCCCTAATGCTTGAGAGACTTATGTGTTTTAGTACTAATATTTTCTCCTTTAAGTGGTGTTATACTAAGCTCCAGAGCTTTGCTTTCCAGGCAGCAGCAACCAAAAGGTTCCCAGCTGCGAAAATGGATCTTTGCCTGGAGAAACTTAACAGCAATAAACATCACCAAACATATACAATTCCCTGACCTCTGGCACCATTCGACTTTACGGACTCCTGTCTCTTTGGTGGGAGACATGTAACAGCAGCATTAGGCTCTGTTTTCAGATGTGCTTTGACTGCACTCTACTTAACATAGATCATCTGTGCCAAGACATAGATTAGTCGTGGGGAATGTGATGGCAAGATATTCTTGAAAACACTCTCTCTCCCAAGTGTTTGCTTTCACACTGTCATAGATATTAACTGTCTTCCATGTGCATGTCATCTTCCTCCAGGGGACAGAACAGGCCTGACAGGGGCTAATGGTCTCTCCTAGCACAGCTGTGTTCAAGTAAGAGTCCAAAAATAGTTCCCTATGGTCGGGGGGAGGGACCATGGGTAGCTGATCACCTTCTGGCCAGTACACGAGGGGTGCCTTATAATCGTAGGTGGCAAAGATGTTGAGCAAGATTCAACTCCATATGAGCAACAGGATCAGTTCTTGGCTTACCATTTCCCAGAGGCCCTACTTTAGACTGGTAGATACCTACACTGTACGATAGAGCAGGGTTCAACTGCAAACCCATGCTGTTTGGATGCTGAAATTGTGTTACACTAGTGCAATCACATCTGAAAAGTGGATTCGGAGTGGAGACAGCTGCTTGTCCCACCAGCCTTTGAAAGGCCTAGCTTTTCATCCTCATTTCATTTCTGGAGGTGCATCTGTGTGAATAAAATACTGCTTGATGCAGATCTGTGAGTGGCAATAGCAGGAAAAGTGTTAGTATAATGTGAGAAGGCAGGTAAAACGTGCTGCTGTCTGCACTACTTTGCCCATGGTGGTTGTTGAAGCACTCTGGGCACCGGCCCCAGCTATCTCAGTGCTTTTATTATTTCATTAATGAATGTGCTTGCTGCAATGATGATGGTGGATGTGCTATTGGAGTAAGCGTTGGAACAGCTGCAGATGAGGCACTGGTGGGAGTGGTGGAGCAGGACCAAAGGTTTAGTGCCATGTTCCCCAAGAGGTCCCAGTGAGGACAGAGGGTCTGTACCTACCCAGTATGAGATTATCCACTATCTTTATGACATTCATTTTCTCCTTCTTCAGCTGTAAAATGCTGTCATTTCATGGCTGTACTCTTAAATAACTAAGAAGAATTTCTCACCCAATTAATGGCAGCTGAGCACAACATGGTGCCCATAGTGTGGTGTGGAGCTTCCTGTCCTATCAGATGAGTAACCAACTAGTGACTTTCTTTGGCAGAGACATTTAACAGAGCCCAGATAGTCTCTTTAAGTGGCTAATTTTATGCACTAGTGACATCCATCGGCTGATCCATGTATTGCAAAATAGATTTCATGACACTTTTTGTAAGAGTTATATTTCAGCCACTTTCTGGTAGCCTGCAAAGTTAGCATGAATTGTAATTAGATGTCCATTATCTCTTTAAGTTGCTAATTGGCCTCAGAAACCTCAGTACTATTAACTGCATAATGTTGGTGAACTCTCTTACCTAGAATAAAAAATCCTTTCCTTTATATGAAGCCTGTTCTGCCATAATAGTATTCAGCTTTTATTAAACGTAGAGAAGTTACTGTGTTACTTACCTAATTTCATATGACTTTAAACAGATGCATGTTGCAATGTTTTACATGGTTCATCAATAAGCTCCCTGCATAAGATGATCCAGGATGAAAATGTATTCAAGAACATGACTGTATCTGTCTGCTCACTAGTAAATAAATGGAGGATGTGTTTTAAGCAATCAGAGATCTTTTACTGAGCTGGCTGAGTAGAAGACCTGTGTGAAGAACTCTGAACAGCCACAATGTTGTACTGTATTAATCAGCAATGATGGAATGGTATTGTTATTGCCGAGTAGATTTAGTATGAGAGAAAAAAAATAGATGCATCTGCCTCTATAATTTTTCTATCTAAATTAAAAATAATTTCTGGTGGCAGTGATTCATAAAGATTAAGCTGGTTGCTGTTTTCTTGTCAGGTTGGTGACCAAATTGTTGAAATAAATGGAGAACCCACCCAAGGAATCACTCACACACGAGCCATTGAGCTGATTCAGGCTGGCGGGAATAAAGTTTTGCTGCTGCTGAGACCAGGGACTGGCTTGATACCAGATCACAGTACGTCATCTAAAATACTCATTCATTGTAAGGGTCCGAGACAATGGAATAGAGTCTAATAAAGACACTTTTATGCTGTTTCACTGAAATAGTTAGCAGTTCCCTTTTTGATAGCTGTACAGGCTGCTCATATATATTTTCAAAAATAAGGAATGTTTGGTAAAAATTAATACATGACAGGTACCTAAGAAAATTACATGAAGTGTGAAATTGTTGCATATTTGCAGTTGGAATCAGTTTCTCTGCTCTGTCAAAATTAATCTCCCCTATTCTCCTATGCAAATATGACAATTATCAGTTTGCCATTTAATTTAAGATTCTGTATGATACAGTACTTGGTTCAAAATGCTTCTTGCAAGTATGTTGTTTCTATACAGGTTTAATTCACTGTTTTTAGCCTTCTAAATTCTAGTGTGTTTGGTTTGTGGTTTTTCAAAGCCAAAACTTTTGAAACAAGGGAGAAGGCTTTGCTCACGAAGCAAATGCTTACAAGAGCTCTGAGTTCACCTACAAAGCAGAGTACAGAACTAATTATTTTGAGTCTTACTTGGGACATGCTCCAGAATTACAAATCAAAAAGATTTCCAGCCATGGAAGTATTTTAAAGCAAAGAACATTCTTTTTTTAAAGTAAGCGTTTTGATCTTTTAACCCTTGATGCTGACAACAAGATTTTTGATGGCACAGTTCTTAAATTGTAAGGTTGCTTTTTCTGATGAAGAGCTCTTCAGTAATAGTAATGACCTGTGAATTTACCCTTTGAAAATCAAATTTAAAACCCACAGTTTGAACTTTCAAATAGTTTGATACATTCAGTTGTTTACAGGCAGCAACTGACATCCACTCAGGAGATAAAATCTGCTTAGATTTTTTCACCCAGAGAACTAGAAGATTTAACATCATTGGTTCAAATTGCACAGCACAGTAAAACCAGAGTGAATTAGTATGTGGCATGGAAACAGTCTATCTGCAAACTACAAGATCTGTTCTATGTCACGTTGCTAGATCCCTAGCTGACATTGTGTCTCGCACTGAATTACCTTGTCATTAAGGCTGTCAAAAGGTTCCTTTTGTGTTCTGATGAATTTCTGTTGAAGTTTTCAGAGCGGTTGTTGTCCCTTTAAAATTAGTATTTACAAGCTGGGAGAGAAGGAGCTGGTGTGTCGACAGCTCCAGTTTTCTCCTTATTGACAACTATTTAAGATTGGCATAATTTCAGCAGTGATAAATAGTGTTTAACATGCACCAAAAAGACTGTGCAATAGTTATCTGGAATAATTCCTGCCCCTTCTTGTTCACTGAAATCTCCTGAACTCAAGATAGAAAAGCAGAATCATAGAAAGGTCAGATGGGACCTCTGGAGATCATCTGGTTCAGCTTTCTGTCAAAAGCAAGGTCTTAGATCAGGTTTAGCAGCTTAGATTAGATCAGCAACTGGGGAGAAGGGGAAGGGCTGTGTTGCTTCTTGTCTTGCTGTTAATTGTACACTTCTGATTGAAATCTTGCTTGCTGTACTCTTGTGATTTTGGTATGTAGTTCTGGGCTTTTTCTCTTCCTCCTTCAGGTTTGGCTCCTTCCAGTCTGTGTCCCTACGTGAAACCTGAGCAACATTAAGGGCTTTCAGTGCTTTTCTTGGTTTTTCCTTAAAGACTTGGTAAATCTGCATGTCTTGTGATTCTTCTCTTTCTATTATTAAAGTGCAAAACTATGAATAACCTCAGCTTTTTGTTTTCAGTTTTCTTTAGTATAAATCATAACACTGTAGGTCAACGAGTTTTTTATTTTGCAATGCTGCTATGTAGGCTCTAAAGTTATGCTGATACAAGACCCCGTCATTCCCACAGAGATCATGCCAGCATTCTAAGCACAAGTTTTTTTCCAAAATCACATCCTTATGATTGTAGCTTGTAGAGCAATGCAGTACAGAAAACTGGTTAAGTAGACTTTGAGAATACGTCACTACATAATCTTTTCTAAGTTGAAGATTTCACATAACATCCTGGAACCTCAGTAGTAAACACATTTCTAAAATATTTAGTAGATTTTTTTCTGTAATGACTTAATCAAATCTCTCGCTGTTCACTTCCAGGTGATTGGGATAGTTATAATCCATCTTCGTCAAATGTAATATATGAAGAACAGTCACCATTATCTTCATCTTCACATTCTGCTTCCCCATCTGAAGTGTGTTATTTACCAATATCAGGAGAAGCTTTAATGAAAGTTCAGCTGTCTGAGAAACTGGAACAAGCAAAGAACACTGTGCCTGAAAAGATAAGCACTTTAACTGAAAACCTGTCTGAGATTAAGCCTATGTCTTCTCCCCAGAGAATGAAGAACAGATGGGGTCATCCCTCCAGTCCTGGGTTTGAAATGACAAAAGGAGACACATCTGCAAGTCCAGAAAGGTTATGGACACCTGAGGGACAACATCAAACAGGATTCCGCAGCCCTAGAAAAGGGGATCCTAAAAAGATCCATGGCAATCTCTCACATAAATCTGACAGTTCCAGAAAAGGTGAGAGTAAACCCACAGCCATAGGGCTGTACAACAGTAACAAGACAGAGTATTCCAGAGAAAATCAAAGCAGGTCTGCCAGTCCCCAGAAGTATCTCAGTAAGCAAGGAAACACAGAAATGTTAGACAAGTTACAAGAATATCAAGATAGAACAACTGGTGGTGACATTAAGACTGTTGAGCAGTTGAAAAGTGGAAACAGTAAAATAGGAGTCACAAGGAAAGATACAAAACAGAAAAGTTCTGGAAAGAAGGAATGGTGGCTGCTGGAGAGAAAATACCCAGCATTTGATGGAAATACTCTTCCATTCAGTAAGGCCGGTGACTCTAGGACAAACACATCTGAAGATGAAAAAATCAAAAAGTCAAACTCTGGAGAGCCAAGTTTCAGCAAATTCAAAACTTCAAGTCTTTCCAATATTCCACTGCTTTCCATGGAGAAACAAAGAAGGCTAGAAACCCAGGAGACTGTTATTCTGAACAGGCAACACAGAGAGACACACATGCAGCCACTTGATGAAACCAAAGATGATGGAATTTCAAAATCTGAGAACAGTTCACCAGTCAAGAAAGCACCAATAACTCCTGGACCTTGGAAGGTACCAAGTGCATGTAAAGTCACCAAAACGGGAAGTGTGGCTGAAAAACGGGTTTGACTGACACTTTTTTAAAACATGTTTTAATCAAGTTTCTAATGATGGTCATTTAAAAGCACCATTTCTTTTCATAAAGTTGTCGTTTTTCAGAAACTGGTTAGAGGGTGGAAAGTATTTGATTTGTTCTTAAATTATCTAAGCTGCATGAAGGACCTTTGGATTGCTTAAATGAAACTCCTCCATAAGCTGCTGTCCCCTTGTCCTTTTGAAGGCGGTGTTCTGCTGCTCTCAACGTTGCACTGCTACGGCTTTCTCAGATAGTATTGTGAGTTTCTGAACACAATTATTTAATGCCTATATTGCCAATGTGATCATGACTCACTTGTCCTTGTGCCAAGTTATCTACTGTATCCAGTCAATCTAATCCTTCTCATATGTAATCCAGTCCCAGAAAAGACAAGGTTTTGTTTGAAATGGGTATTTTCTCAAGAGCATGTTGCATGTTTACCTAAGGAAAGACTCATGTTCTTACTGTTTCTGTAAGAAGATGGGTGAGTCAGTTTTATCATCTATTCTAGGGCAGCAAATGAGCCACTAATGCTGTTCCAACAGATGTGGGGTTTTTTTTAATTTTTATACCTAATATAAAATCATGTAGATAAAAATTATATTTGACATGATGTAATTTTGCTTTTTATGAACACAGCAAAATTGCTTTATTTTCTTGATTCACAAGGATGCTCATAGTAACTGTTGGCAAACATCTGTCTGAAAAGAGAAAATTCTGGGTTCTGTTAAATAGCATAATTCCTTCGGCTTCACTTGTGGCAGGATGTCATCCTTAGCATTCTTTGCAAACATATGCAGCGAGTGCGTATTTATTTTCAGCCTCATTCTGGTGCTATATACTGAAATTTCCTTCGTTCATTATTTAACGCTAGTTAAGAATTGGAATTTTTTCCTCTGTAAAGATAACAGTTGATCTTTAGGACAGAACCAAACACTGTAGTCAGCTTCTTGAATGAAGTTCATTGTGCCTGTGCATATTAGAAGTCTCCCCTATTTTATTTGAAATGTGTGATCTGTTCTAAGAGTGCTAAATAGAATGATAATACAGGGTACATGAGATGTAATATCGATTGTTTGGGCTATAATACATATTTTAATATGAGGAATGTTACCAACAGACTCTACTTACACATCAGTCATAATTAGCTGAAAGAACAGCAAACTGAAAAATTGAAGGGATTTATTTTCTTTGAAGTTTTAGTGATGATTTTCTGATGTGTTAGGTTTTTAATGACTGCAAAAAAAAAAAAAGCAGTAAAAGCAGCTCTTTGGTCCAGTTTGCAGAAGCCGAAAGAAGTACAGAAGGTCAAGCTTTACTTACTCATGTTAAAATTCAAACTAATACAACTTGCTAATTGAAAGTGATTGAGCATCTTTTTTGGCTTTGAAAAGTTTAATGTTTTTTAAGTTTAATGAAGCACAGTGGATCAGTTCTGAGTTGAACAATTCTTTAGAAGTACAAATTGACTACTCAAGCAGGTTTTTAAACAAACATATTTGAAAATTAAATAGGCTTTAAGGCAGATCTGAACTGCACTCTGCTGCTTCACATTGGATGATCCATTGATTGCTGTAGCATATGTACAAATACTCCATGTTGTGGAGTATGACTGTGAAAATATTTAATACTTTGAAGTAGCCTATGTAGATATTAACCGTGTATTCTTGACAGGAGACTCTGTTTATGTTGAGTTGTACACACCTGCCCTACCATTGAGTACAGTAACAAACTCAGAAGTTTAATACGACGATGAATTAGCACCACTGAAATGATTTCCCTGTCATAAACTATCCATATATTTTTTCTGTTAATGTGACCTAATTTAGTGTCTTACCTGTCTGTGATTTCTCCTTCCAGAGAACTTGTATCTGTACTTACTGTATCAGATGACTTAGCAATGTGGCCTTGGAATGCTAAGCAATGTATGGATGTACTGGGTGTAAATGTTTATATATTGTACAGCACCTTTATATATACTTCTGAGGTTCTGACTAGAGAAAGATCTGTAAATTGCTCATTATTTTTTATATAGATATTAAAAAGAAACTCCAGTTCATGGTCTGTTTGTTCTGCACTGTATAAAATACGTTCATTGTTGACTTTCAGTGGTGTGATACCTGCATTGAAACAGCTAACTATATGACCCAGGTTTTACCCATAAACATAATACTCTTCTGGAAAACAAATGCAATTTATTATTGGATGTTTCCTTGCCTCCTTGTTCAGGTAACAATTGTTCAACAAAGGTACTATAAAAACATCAGATCATGTAGTATAAATTGTTTATGATGAAATACTTGTACTGTAGGCTTATTTGTACATTTTGATATAGAAAATTGTCACTTCCTTTTACATCTTACCTTTCCCTGTACAGAAAATAACTGTAAACAATCTACTACCAAAAACTCCTTTTCCTTCTTACCTCCTATGTGAAAGAATGAAACTATGAAAAGGTCGGTCCTCTGTTTTTTCTTTTTTTCATTACTAATATAGCAGAGTTACCAAAACTGAAGGAAAACATAAGTAAGGTTAACATATGTCATTAATACATTTTGTTTTTCTCCTGTGCCATTTCTAAATAATAATTACTTTTTAAGGGAGAAAGTCTTTGTTGTGTTTCTTCCACTGACCTGATCCTCACAACAGATCTCATTCTTCAGTATTCCAGTGTAAGGCACTAACTATTGCAGTGCAAAGCTTCAACAGCTTTCCAGAACACTGAGTTAAGCTCGTTGTCAGAAGAGGTTATGACAGGATGCCCTTTGTACCTAGCACAAGCTATTAACTGCCCACTGAGTGAAAAACCTAATAAGCATCATCAGTATAAACACAGCTGAGGAGTTACAGGGAATGAACACAGCAGTATTCTCTAGTTGATAGATGCTTTACTTGTAGTCTGTGTTGTAAGGTTGTTTTCATATAACTAATGTTTTCCAAAAATGATCATCATTTGTTTGCAGAAGACCTAACGTAAGCCATTCAGCATGAATCTGTTACACTGCTGCTATGCAGCTGCAAGTTTAACTGTCAACATGGAGGAAACATCTCGTGCAGACTGAATTTCACTGCATCCTTCAGTAGCTCAGGATAAAGAGGCAAAGTCTAAAGCACATTGAGCTTTTAAGTAAAGAAATATTCTTCAGCACATTCAGATAAATGCATCTATGTATGACTTGATCTGAGAAGAGCTTTGAAGAAGCCTGCAGAAATTTGAAAAATGTGAGTACAGCTCCAGAGCTCTCTGAAAAAGGATGCTACTAACTAACTGAAACAGCAGGACTGACTCTTCACTAATCATGTGCACAGGATTCAGATCTGAAAGAAACAAGGCACCTGTAGCAATTGTCTGTTTCCTTCCAGTAAGACCTGTAGCAAGGCTTTTAGTGTTTAATGCCCCAAAGTACATGTACATAGTTCCTGCTGTTTTCAATGCAAGCTACTGCTATTTGGCCCCATTTATTTTGTTTTACTACATGTGCACATCATGGGGTGATTTTACTAGTTAGACCAGTTTATTTTGTATGTTGTAGAACACTAAAGCAGAGGGAAAAACCTTTGATACATACATTGACAATCTGTTAAAGAAATAGTAGTTACAGATTTCCATAATTGGAGCACCTCTGCTTTTTTGCCCAAGCCATTAGTTATCTTCTCTGGTCTTGTCTTTCTGATGGAGAGGGCTGAACGCTGATGTTGGGCAGTTCATGGTTTAATTTTCCACAGCTGAAAAGACAGATTGAGAGTGAGTACTGGGCTGAAAGAGGCTCTTTAATGAAAGTCAGCAGATCAGGAAATCAAATTTATATACAGATGCTGATCTTTGGTTAATTTTACAGTTATAGATAAAATGTATAAACACCCATTTTTAAACTTGTTAATATTAGTAAACTATACAGTTCTGATATGACCAGGCAATTATTTTTTAAAGGACACATCTGGTTTGTTTTTGAAGTACTTTCGTGCTTGTTGATAGTGCTCTGTTGCAGTAATGTGCTGTACCAAATCCACAAAACAATAGTTTAATTCACACTGATGGGGAGGTAGCCAAGCATTTTTTTCTACTTCTGTACTTCAAAAGGCAACCTACAGACTGCAACTGCTGTTCTCATTCAAACAGGGTTTTTGTCTCCCCCTCTTATCCTGTACCTATATAAGAAATGGGCTAGGAAGTCACACTCAACTTTTGAGCAGACAGAAAAATATTGTGTGCAGAGTGGAATAGGTTCAATATGAGGAAATGGGGTTTTGGCAGCCTGCAGGGAGCCATAGGTCTGAATGCTTTTCATCTACAGGCAAGATTCTTTCTCCTTTGTTTATCCTGCATATGTGCTCTGCTCTAAAGTGAGACACAGCAGGATTGTTTCTTCATTCTAAAGGAAAAGAACTTGGGGTTCTGACCTCTGGCTTTAAGTGGGCACCAAAGACCTGAACAGGACTGCAATTTAAGACAGGTCTGTCCTTCCCCCAAACACCTGGCTACTGGAGATGAAGCTTCATCCAGCATGGTCTGTTCTCTGAATTACCAGGCCATTTGGGGGAGCCTCATTCAAACCCATGGCCGGCCTTTCCCCTTGCAGGGCAAGGGGGTTAGCAATGGTACAAAAGTAACCCCTACAAGATGTTTCTTGTTTGTTAGGTTATATGGCAGCTGTACTTACTCTGATATTGAATCCTAGAAGATCACTTATAACACCTGAGACAGCAGAAAGTATCACAACACGTGTTATGTTGTAGATTAATGGATTCATGGTCAGTCCATACAGCCTAAATGGTGTATCTAACTCCTGCAGTGCATGGGAGGAGAAAAAAAGGGGGGGGGCAATTAAAATTTGTCCATACCAGAAGCAACTAATGTTCTTCTGGCTTTTAGTTTAATACTTGTTTTCTGCCAGACTTTGCTAATCGTCCATTGCAGCTATAGCCTGCCTTAAACCTAAGTACCAAAACTCCCACTATATGTAATTACTTCATGCCTTCATTACTTCATGCCAAGCTCAAAAATGGCTTTTTTAACATCCATCCTGAATCTGAAGTCTACTTTGTGGATACACAAGCTGCAAAACATGGGCTTGACATAACAGGCTCTGTAATTTCTCTAGGCTATTTTATGTGCCTCAGATTATGCTCTTTCTTTTCCAAATACTTCCTTGCTATTGTCAACAACAAGATTCCCCATGGAAGCTGCTGAAAGAAAATGAGATTCAAGCAGTAAGGAGGCATGTTGTGTTCTTACTGGCCAGTTCCCCCAACTTACCTAAATTGCAATAGGCTGCTAGTAATTAAACATTCACAGCCCCAATTACCTCATGGGTCTTGTATTGCTAGATGTTATGCCATGGCTATAGAAACAGAAAAACTCAAACTCCCTTTGTGAGAACTTACTTATCTAATCACGAGACAATAGAAAGGGGAAGAGCAAAGACACATTAGTAACATTAGTCATTGTTCACATAAAATTGAGCAACTGTATATTTTTAGGGAGATGAACTTACCTTCAGTAGCTTTGTAGATAGTTTCAAAACATTGTTTACTAGTGACAGCTGTTCTTTCTTGTTTGGCTTCTTCTCCATCTTTAGGTATAAGTTGATCTACAACAGACAGACATTACAGAGTCAATGTTATATTCCAGCATTAGCCCCCAACTCATTTCTAACTGAAGGAAATTAATTAGAGCCATTTTTGCAGTCAGCTGCCACTCCTAAGTGATGCATTTACAGACAGAAGGATTTAATAGTGGTAGCTCATGCTTTTTCCAAATTACACAGATATTCTTAACACAAAGCCAAAAATAATCTAGAATTTTAGCGTTTGAGTCTGCTCAAATATTTAATAGCTTATCCCCTGCTGTACAGTGTTTCTCTTTATTACTGCATAGCACAAGTAACAGTTTCTAAATTTTAAAATTTGATTCCAGTATTTTTTAATATGGTTTGAGCAATAATTATATCCAAACAAGCCAAGAAGTCAAAGGGAGAATGAGCTAAATGGAGATACCTGCTCAGTGAGCAGGATTGAAATATTACTGTATTTCTTGTTGGTTTCAGAGCCCAAGGATGCCAGGCGCAGTAAAAAGAGAAGAAGTGCTGCCTCCCAGATTAGGAACTCCCAGTTGTAAGCTGCATTCAGAAATGTTTTGTGACCCTTAAGAACCTGTGTTGAAAAAAATGCCAATGTCAATAAAGAGTAACATGCCTGTTCTTTGGAGTGAGGCAAAAGCCTTGCCCTTATACCTCTTGTGAACAGATATCTGTGCTCTACAGTTATTGACTGAGAAATTTTTCCCCATGAAGTGTAATAATTCATGCATGTAACTAGGTTTATAGTAAAAGGCCTTGTTTCTAACCTAGTTTTAGCTTGGACTTTGCTTTTCTTTCCCCAAGAAATGAATGTGTTAGCCTGAAAGCTTGTTCTTTCTCTTTTGTCCCACTATCCAATTAACTAGTAATAAAATGTCTTTCCTTTCATGTATGCTGCTCCCACTGGCACTTTAAACCACCATGGCCATACTAAGCTGATTGTGCCTTAACTTGGGAGTACAAGCACTCATCAGGACTATTACAGCAGGACTGGGACTGTCAGGACTTCGTTCAGTAACCTGTGACTTACAAAAGCGATCACAGCAGTGGGAGCCAGTATCTGCTAATCATCAGTCTTATTGTTACCACAACTGCATCTTCATGGCATCAAGAACTTTCCTAAGGACTTAAAGGGTCTCTTGCTAAAAAAAAAAAAAAAAAAAAAAAAAAAAAAAAAAAAGCCCAGCTCCAGCATTAAAAACACTTACTGTAACAGAAGAATTAAGAATTAAAAGGTGTAATAGTTGTTGCTCTGCTTTTCCACTCCAGGAAACTTGGCTATTTTCCTGTCAACAACACTGATGTTAAAGAGGGTGTGGTAATCAGCCCTCTTAAATAAAATGTCCTGTGAAGCGTAGAGGCAGTTAAGCGGAGTCCTTTCCTCTGTGCAAAAAAGCCTATGTCTTAAAATACTCCTAATGGTTATAGAAAGCCCAAATTTTCCTCTGCATATATATAGAGAGAATGAGCATCTATTAGCAAAGCTTTAAAAAAAATATTTTTTTTTTTTTTTTTGAGACAAACAGCTACAGTGCATACATTTTGTACGCTTGGCAAAAGAAATGCTTCCACTAGATATTTTTTTTTCCTACTAACTTCTTTAAAAGAAAAAAAATGTTTCACCTGGGCGCAGCATATAAAAGCAATTGAAAGTGCCAGCAAAAAGATTGACGATACGACAACATCCACAGATCGCTGGGGGCCTCGCCTCTGCAGAAACAATGATGCTGAGTTAGGTCTAAGCTTTGGACTTACAGAGCTGCAAAGACAAGGCTCTCCACAAACAGCCATAATTGTTTAAACATTCAACCACTGATGTCCAAAATGCCAGACAGTAACGAGAAAAGTGTTAGAGACTTAGTTTATACCCACTGTAATAATTAAATACACCCATCCTGGATCAGAACTCACCTTTAGATAAGAACGAAGGGATAACCAGATCTTAATGTTTTCTACCTTCTTGAGTCTGAAGTGAGGTATTTCATATTTCCTGGCTTTCCGAGCTGATGTAATGTGACTAAAAAGTTTGGCAAACAAAAACCTCTGCAAATTAAAAAAAAAAAAAAAAGCACTATACACGCACACAAATATATGCACACAAAACCATAACTTAGTCTAAAAGAAAAAAGGTTGTTTGGGATAGCTTAATGGTAACCATGGCAGAAAATGTTAGCCTCATGGCACGCTAGAAGAACCTAATTGGGACCTTGCTGCATGACCTCTCAGGTAAATAATAGTATTCAGCTTGTGTATGGCAGAGGTAGAATTGCCGTTGCTATGGAAGCTTAACCACAAAGCTCTCACTAAACCAATAAATGACACCCACCTTCCTAGCATGCAACATCTACAGCCAGTTTGACAAAGCTATTGCCCACAGTCAGAAGGGAGATGTGATGCAACCATCTCTCTCATTCTCCATCTTAGAACAGGAAACTGAGTTGTCTGTAGGTATTTTCTTCTTCATAAATAGTTCCACTCTGAAGTGTTCACTTCCATGCAGAGTACCATTTCAAGACGTTAGGTTATTCTTCTTTTTTTTCTATTTTTTTGTGGGGAGGAGGTGTCCAGAGGGCAGGAAATGTATTCACAGGTTTAAGTTTGTTGTTGATGACTAGGAGTCTTACCAGCCTCACCTACCTAAACTTCTAGCACATCTTACCAGCTACCCATCAACACTTGGGTTTGCTGGGACATCTTTGTCCTACCAATGTCTTTTACGAAAGGCAGAATGGTATCAGCAGACCACCTGCTCCAGGGTTCAGGAAAGGCAAGGGTACCTTTAGACATACCTGTTTGTATGTTCTCTCAGCAACGCACATCATGAAGAAAAACATCCAGGTTAAGCAAAGTCGTTCTAGGAAGTTGATAGCAGACAAAACAATGACAGGAGTGCTAGCAGGCGCTCCACAAAAGATGTGCAAAAGTTCCTTTACAGAAATGGAGCACAACTGCTCCAGGTTATCTGTGCGGAATAGTCTGTAGAGGAATGGCAGGAATGCTAATCCAATGGTGATGATGTTGCCCAGCATTTGATACCCTACTCCCTGTTGGTAGGCATTAACCTGATAAGCAGGAACAAAAAAAACAAAAAAACAAAAAAAACCCAATACCATTACTTGTGCATTTGTATCAAGGGAAAGGCATGCTGCTGTAGCAGCATTAAATCAATCAAGCATTCAGGCCCTCTACTAACCAGCCCCAAAGGACATGGCATAAAATAATTCCACCTATTTCAGACAACAAACCGCCCCACCCCCCAAAAACCTCAGCATATTGCAGAGATATACATCCAACAATAGCCAGTGCTCATTAGTCTTTGAGAGGACCTGCTAGCTTCCCTACGTTTTGCTTACATAATTACTAGGTAAGAATGTTCAAGCCAACTGCATTTGCTGGGGCAGGGGCAACTTTACACTGCACTTCATATTTGCAGGTATAGCCATTTTCAGTTTGGGGGGAGTGAGGTGGGGTGGGGTGTTTGTTTTGTTTTGTTTTTAATTGTGAGGGAGAGAGGCTGCAGTGCCTTACAGCCCTCTTACCCTGCTCATGATAATCCCACTGATCTCCAGCACGGACATGTCCACCTTCTTACAGTCATTTCCTTCCCAGATCAGTGCACTCACTTTTGCAGATGCTGGACTTGTATTCTGTAGCCAAAACAAATGGTTCTATAAAAGAGAAAAGAATGCAACAGGCATACAATGTATTTCTGCCTCTCTATTAAATCATACTTTGCCTAGTAGAGTTTAGGTTGAAAAAGGGATTCCAAATTTGTGTTTGAGTAAAATACTTTGTTTCGGGATTAGCAGTTGTCCAAATAACAACTGGACAGAGAGTTCATTACTGCTGCTCAGATCATTCCAGCTTTCTGCATGACTCGCACAGCTGACAGAATGGGATCATCCAGTGGTAGGTAGCTCACATCATGACAACAGCATTCAGACCAGTCTTTCATATTATTTGGGCAGGTACAATATTATGCCCAGGGGAGGAGAGTGGAAAATTTAAAAAAAAAAAAAAAATCTTTCATAGCTTTCTCAGCTACTGGAAATCAACAAACCTGCTGGAAAACATCTTCCTTCAAGTCCCGCCTTGCCCCTCTCACAGTCACTTCCTCACTGTCACTGGTGCAGGACGAGCGACACTCCGGCCCATGAAGCAGATCATCCCAAAGCATGTCCTCTGTCTCAGAGTCATGACGGGTACTTTCGGAGTCTCTCCGGGTCACACTACAGCTCCGGGATCCTGTACTAACGCAGGACCTTGAGTCCTTGAAAGACAAGAAAACATTTACACAGCAAAGTCCCATACTCCAAACAACAGCTAAGTCAGCTTTCAGCTCAGTCAAACCCACCTGATCCAAACTGATGTGTGATTTGTTAAAAGCAACATTACACAGTGACAGTTTTTGTAACTGGCAGTTCCATGCAGGAAGTCACACAGAAATAGCAGTTCCCCCATCCCCAGTCCCAACTTTAAAAACTAAAAATCGACTTATTAATTCTGATGCTAATTTTTTTATGGCTTCTACATAAGCTCTTTTAAGATTTTATTTATATTTTATTTTTATATTTATTTATACAAGCTTTTATATCTAGGGGAGGGGAGGACAAAGGAAGGGATAAAGTGAAAGCATTTCATGAATATTTAGGTATCACAAAATAAAAAATTTAGATTCATTTCTTCATTTCAAAAACAAAATGTTAGCAAAAAGGTGCTGTACAGTGCTGCTTCACAAACTACAGGTCTTCAACATAAGCAATTACAGGCAACTTGGATCATATTGCTGCTGCCAGTAGAGTGATTTTTTTGGTTAAACAAAATAGTAGATTCACAATTGTGAACACAGTTCACAAAGCTGCAAATGGGCAGGGAGAGAGGCCACACCTCCTGGCTAAAGATGTTGAAGCACTGTCATTTAACGATGGTTTATTTTAGCTGGGGGTTTGGGAGCTTTCCCTGCACTGCGCAGGCTCAGTGAAACTACATCTCTTGTATTCAGTGAAACTACATCTCTTGTATTCATGACCATACCTGACTATATAATGTGGATTCTAGTTCAGATTCCACGACACTGTCAGAGTCTCTGGCACCTTTAAGAGCTTGCTTGACCTGCCAGAAACAAACAAAAACCAGCTCACTATCCATAGCATAAAATTGTGTGGGAAATTACATTAATTCAACACGATTACCTGTGAGACAGCCTGGTTCAGGGAAACAAGGGGCCTCTTTTTCTTATCTTCATAGCTGTTGTCACTGGAGGCCCCTTCTACACTCTGATGTAACACACTCCTTTGTGCCATTGCTTCAGCATCCTCCTCACTCGAAAGCTCATCAGAAATACCACCTATGTTGGTGCACTCATCCTAGAAAAGCAACAGCCAAAATAAGACTAAAAAAGTCACTGATAAAAGACCAAGCCGAACTGCCCCGAAGCAGAGGTTCCAAGCCAACACTGCTAGTATACCTGTACACACAGCAACCTCTAATTACCTGCAAGAGCCAGTGGAAGAGGACACTTTCCACAGAACGCACAGAAACAGAAGCCAGCTTAGCATCACAGAGATGTCACAAATTACAGCTCTCTGCCCCTGCACTTGCCTTGCTGCAGCAGCAATGAGAGGGGATCTTGGGTTGGGGTGGAGTTGGATTTAGGGGCTAGGGGGAAGGGGGCAGTAAAGGGTAAGATGGGGGGTGAGGGGGGGAGGAAACAGCTCTTGGGGCTATGTCTTACCAGCAACTTTAAGCTCAAAAGGACAGCCATATCTACAAGTTGTTGCCCAGCAGACCCCGAATCATGGGATGTGTCCCCCTACACCTCCCTCTGCTTCTTTCCGAATGCCTAGAAACAGACAAGTTGGAGGGTAGGGCACTACGCCGCTCAGCACAGATCCTCATCTAAGTTCTTCACATGGGAGGTGACACCTTTCTGACTCAAGAGGAGCCTCAAAAATAACTCCACAAAGCTTTATGTTTTAAAGCTTTCACAGAGGTTTCACAGAGGTCACAATGCTTTAACTCAGTCTTTCCCTCTCCCCAAGGAGATGTTTCAATCTTGATCTTCCTGCCTGCCCCCAGGAAGATAATAAGGGGAACTGCTTGCAAGGCAAATATTTTGCATAAATGCTTTTGAGTATTTGCTTATTTATTTTTAATCATTACCAGCAGTTTTCCTTAAATGAACAGCTTGAGACCTGAAGTCTCTACAACTAAACAAGCACTTTGATAAAACAGATATTTCCCAGGATTGTCTGTGTTTAACATACTTGACAGTTGTAACATACACATGAAAAAGTGTTGACAGTAAAGTATTAGCACCATATCAGCTGTTCAACTCAAGAAGTAGAAAGGGTTTTTAGGCTTCCTATATGTAAGCAAAGATATGTAGAGAAAGAAAGTATCTTGCATTAGATCAATCCATACAGTCCAGTATCAACAAACTTTTGGGCACATACAGACTATATTGAAATTTGCCATTTGAAATGGATCTTTCCTGCTAGTACCTGATGACTCTTTTCCCCATCAGAAAGTTTATTTTTCTCTTTGAAGGGCAACAGCCTGTATTCAGATCTGGCATGTCTGTGTTTAATGCCATTATTCACAGCACTTGCATCATTTTCTGTCTCAGTCCCTTTTTCAGCTACCAGCTTTACTCTTCTGGTTCTGTGAGAGGAAAATACAATTAAATGCTTTTATGTCAGAGAAAAGCTCTTTGAAGATAACATCAGGGTCTCTTTCACTTGCCATGCAGGTCCCACACTAAGCAATAACTAAGAGACTACAGAATTGATTTTGCTGTCAGGCACTTTTATGTCCCTTTAATAAAAAGGGCCACAATCTGCTTCTCACAAGCTAGTTCCTGTTATTAACCTGCTAGTGTCCTAAAATTTCTAAATCCAGAGGGAAATATTTTCTTACTGTAATTTTGAAAAACTAACAAAGAGCAACTTAAGAAGACAAGAAGTTTGCATCAAGAGGAAGGACCTGTCAGTTCAGAATTCATCAAGAAACTCACCTGAAAAAACAGTAGAAGACAATGAAATAATATCCCAAACTATGTATCCTCCTTTTCCCTGAATTACTTTTAGAAAAAGGAAGAAGGGAAAGTGAGATGACTATCCAGGCAACTTATACTAGAAGGCCCAATTGCTCTGAAATTAGGCAAAATAATAATATAATTTAAGCATATATATTCAGAAAAGGTCACTTACCCGATAAATAAAAATATGCTTTGCCACTTTCTGCAACCCATCTAGCATTTAATTACAGCTACAGCATGAGATTTGGTCCAATCTCCTAATAAGGACAGACTTAAGATTCACGAGTAAACAGTCTCCTACAGTGCTTTTAGTTTGAAAGAAACTAATTGGCAGACTTTTGGGACGTTAGTGACAGTACACATTTTGTCTGCATTTTCGAGATACTGAATTGTTCGCACAGTGTCATTACAAACACTCACACCAAACCCAGTGAAGATCACAAACCTCCTTCGGAAGAGCGTGCCAAATAAATTGTCAAGAATGGATGCAGATTCTGATTGCTCTTCTTTACTGGCTTTGTCAGGAGAAGACCAACTGTTCCCATCAACACCCACAGATTTGCGTAATTTCCTGATTAAAAAAAAAGGGGGGGGAGAATTAAGTTTGAATGGCAAATTACTTTTAGGTCTTTCTCAAAAAATCTGATTCAGATTTGAATAGCCTGTAGATGCTATTTTAAATGAGTCATGCACACAGAAGGCTCATTTCCATATATAATAAAGTAAATTTCACTAGGATTAACAGAAATTATGCATATACCCACAGGACATCAACATCACTAATAAATGCATTGAAAAGGACGCAACAGACAAAATCTGGACACAGTCTTTAGTGTAGAAATCTAATGGAGGCAAAAATGTATCCACATTCATCATCCTGTGTTCAGATGCATTATCAGCATCTGCACTGAGTCAGACATCTGAAAGTTAAACATCTAATAGATGAACTGTAACATCTCCCCACATGCACAAAAAAGATTGCCAGCAATGAATCTATCACAGTCATTTCTGTCATCATTTGCCTCTTATCAACACACATCAGCAATTCCCTGCAGTTAAGGCCAAAGCAGAACTCCAGTTTGCTTTGCAAAGCCTTGAGGATGCCTTACAATGCAGAATGCCTTCCTCTGGCCACAAAAAGAACCTGGATTAAAAAGCTACTTTAGAAGAAGAAAGGTCCAGGTGCAAACTAAAGCAGACCTATCATAGTCTGTAACCAGTAAATTTGCAGCATCTGTCCAGGTTGTGAGAAGATTACAAGTCAGACAGAAAATACTCATTTTCACATTTATAGTTAAATAATGTATTTACATAAAAATAGAAGAAAATACATTTATCCATTAACTTCTACCATGAGCAATCTACCATATGCTTTGATCCCAGCACATGACCTGGGTAGCGCTCTCACCTCCGCCGCCTGCTGAGTCCATTGGTCCCTGAGGGTTTGTTTATCTGGGTGGACACTATCTGACAGTGAACAGTCCCCATCAGTAACATAAGGCACATTGGTCCCATGACTTCACTCGCACTCACAACAGGCATCATGAAATACAACACAACCGCTATCACTGAAAAGGAGAAAATTGTATCAAATGCAAAAATTATATTGGGAGCTCTCCCACTTTTTTCTTCCATCTTCACTGTTTATTTCTACTCTGTACATCTTGTTAGCCATTATTTCATGGAAATTGCTTATTCTGTGGAGTGGTCTATAAATCTATCAAAATATAGGATGCAAAAGCACAAAGGAGGAAATTATATATAAAAGGAATTTGGCTGCTTTAAATTGTGTTCTGTGAAAAAGCGACTCATAACCTTCAGCAGACAAAATTCCAGATCAGTTCAGAGAAAGATAATTACAGAATCAGGTCGATACAAAAGAGTCCTGAGCTATAATCTTCACACTGCAGTAGATATGTTCCTGCACACTGTAATAGAAAGTACCTTTGCTAAATAGCTTCCCTTACGCATTGGTGAGGTAGAAAATTTGTCCACAGAATAAACACAGGACTGAGAGACAAAATTGAAAGAACACCTCAAAGGAGAGAAAGGGGTCCAGTCACAGCATAAAGAATCAGCTATATAATGCTACCAGAACTACAGGGAAACATTCTGCAGTGATTTCATTGGTAAAAATGTTAAGGTCCAAAAGGATAGTAAAAGGCTGCCTAAATCCATAGATTTTCAAGGCCAAAAAAAAAAAAAAATCAGAATTGTCCAGTCAGATCTGTGTAACACCAATCAAAGACTCTTCACTTAACTGTTCCTACATCAAATCCATATCTGGAACATAAGCCAGGCCACTGCAGCTCTGATAGAGCTGTAAGTATAAACAAGCTGTCTGAAGCATGGTGCCTGTGAAAGACTCAGTACAACAAAAGGAAAATTCAAAACTCTTTTTACCCAGATGATTACTCTCTCTCCCAGTGTCTTACATTCATTAATGAAATATCGTCATAACTTCACATAAAGACCAGACCCCGAAGCACACCTGATTACACAACTGGTTCAAGGCCCCACAGGAAAAGCAGCAGTCATGAATTAAATGCAGCTCAAGCTTTGGCCCAAAGCCCCATCAACAAGACACAGCAGAGCAAACACAGCACAAGAAGTAACGTAATCACCTTAAAAAGCGTGAATGCAGACCCTGAGCAAACACAAAAGGCAAAGCTGTCCCCCACACCAGCAGGTAGTGCTCAGACATGTAGATTTCAGATAAGAGCCTTACCGCATCACAGAATACTGCATAAGAATACTGTGTTTCTTACAAAAGAAAGAGTGTAGCACAGACTCCTCCCACTCCTTACCTTGCATAAGGTAGAGCACCAGAAGCCACATAAAAATACGCTGGGAAGTAACCTGTATCCACCACTGGCTGAACAATGGAAAAAATACAACTCTCACAATTCCTTTCCTAGTCAGTGATGTCCATGGGATTTCAGGCTTGGCTTTGGCAAATGTGGAGCCTTGGAATTAAAAGAAAACATACAAGTCATTATTTGTGAATTACAAGAATATTCTCACTTATGACTTCCCCTTTGGCCAAGACCAAACTCTGCCAGACCATGTTATAAATTCAAAAGGGGAACAATAGTCCAACTGCTGCCTGATGTATACAGCTCAGACAGGTGTGTTCAATAAGAACCCTCGTTTTGTCTCAGCAGACTTGCTACTGACCCTTCCCCCTGCCTAAGTCTATTCTCCCCAAGCATTTAACAATGCTTTTGCTGAATCACTTCTCATCCAAAAAGGCACCAAGGACCTCTCCGAAATTCTTCCTCTCTCTGCTTGCAGGTTTCCAGTCCTCATCTTGCATTAATGCTAGAAGCATGGGCACCATACCAGCCTGGGGCTGGAGCAGGTCTGCAGGAGACCTCTAACAGGACCTGACACCACAGCTGCCGGAAAGCTGATCATTTCAGACTCAGCATTTCAGCTGCGCTAACATTTCAAGAGAAAATACCTGCCAGAAGCAAGATGGCTGGGTGAAGCGGCGATGCCCATCAGGGCTGCGGCAGGACGCCGGGCACCGGCACCTCGCTCGCGGGGTACTCACCTCTGATTAAATCAACATCGATCAGATCAGGCTGAATGTGACCTTTCTTTTTAGGCTTGTTTTTGAGGCCCTACAAAGCCGAAAACAAAGGCCTGTTAGCTGCCGGGGGGTGAGGGGCCGCGGGGGCCGCCGACGCCGCCGTTACCTTCATCTCGGTCTGCTCGATGGACTTCTCCCATATCTGCTGGTCGTAGGCCCCGACCTGCGAGGAGAGCGGGCGGTGGGCGCGGGCCGCCGCGGCCTCCGGGGCCGCCGCGGCCTCC
>NW_020450705.1:471751-491649 GCF_003343035.1 Apteryx rowi | reverse complement strand
ACCGCGGCGGCTGTACAACAGCAATAGCCAGCCATCCAGGTAAAGGACAAAAATCAGACTTTGTTTATTAAAAAAATACTTTACAGGAAAAAATTCTATGCATTCCGTTTGACTATTTTACAAAGAAATAGCTTAACAGTTTGACACTCTTGTACAGTCAGCTACTAAAAGAAATGCACTGCGTTAGAGGAGTATTCACAGAGAGGCTTTAGAGCTTTACCTGTTTACACTACTCATTATAAAACCTCTTTAAAACACTTGCTAAATGTCAATAAATATACTAAGGCCGCACAAAGCAAACAGTCTTCCAGGCAATTGTACATGTCCTCTGAGGCAAAGACCTTAGATAAATTAAAACCACAGAAAAATCTTAGCTGCCAATCAAAATCAAATTAAATCACAAAAACAGCAACACAGAAATCTCTTTACATGTTGTACAAAGAAATTAGAAGCATATGTATTTCTTTAAACACAATTCAAGAGTGCCACAGTAAGAGACACCTTCTCAACTACATGTGCTATTGCATTCTAAAAACTACTATGTATATTGATGGAAGGCCAAAATATTGTTGGGATTTCTAATTGGACCAACATAAGAATATACAGTACAAGCTTTCAGGTCAGAGAGGTCACTTTTGGGGGAGTAAAGACAAATATTCCTCTTTTCTTGCACCCTTTAAACAAACATATGGCTACAAACACTTAACATTTCTAGGAAATTATGATTTGGGGAGTTTATTACTCAGTCAATTCAGGCCTGTAAATGGGAGGACATGCCTGATGAAGGACTTGAATTCATGTCCACGATAAAAGCTCTGATGATTAGCATTAGTTCCTCTGGACAAATTGTAACATGTAGGAGAACTGACACGAGTACAGTACAGAGCCCTTTAACTGTATGGCAAGACCTATACCTATGAAAAACATGAATTATATATCCCCTGAGAACACTTCACTCAGTGTCCCACCTTCCTGGAAGAGAATATCGCAATGAGACAGGTGTCCGGTTTCATAAATTACTCTTAAGGTATGTCAAGTTCCTGCAAAAATGACTTGTAGCATGTCTAAAGGAGAGAGGAATGTGAAGCTGATCTTTCATCTTTAGATTGCATTTTGCTAGTTCATTCCTAGCATAATTGATCCACTCATCCTTATCCCAAATGACAGTTGTTTTCAGCAACAACACTTTATTTCAAACAGAAGTCAAAGCCTGAGTTCCAGCTTAAAGCTGATCACTCTTTATAGACAGAGCACTATGTTCTTGGTCAACTAGCAGTTGTCTCGGGCATAAAGCAGGAGTGTTCCCTGGGTATCAATTATAGACTGTAGATTTTTTGTTGTTAAGAAAAGACATATCACAGGGCAGATCCTCAAAAGGAGAAATGACAATTTACAGTAACTGACCAGTGAACTGATATTTATAAACTCTTTTGTGTCTATCCAGAAGGTTAAAACTGAGCACTGTTAAAACAACCTAAGAAGTTTGCCAAAGTTTGATTATCCCTACCTGTAAAATGTTTTATGAAATCTGAGAATTTCATCAAACAGCCATCTATTTAACATGAGATATATTTTCAGAAATATTTACGTGGACTTAGCCAGAGATTTGTTTTTGCTCAGCAAACACTAAATGCCTTGAACTTGTTATTTCATTTTAAAATAGCTATAGCTTATGAAATCAGTATTCCACACATGTTATTCACAAAAACATTTGAATCTTTCACATCAAGGTATTCTAATTCTGCTCTGCTTGATTTCAGTGCAGTTGAAGGAATCTTGAAGCACTGGCTAGACAGTCTGGCTATGAGCTTCACAAGGAATCCCTCCATGCTTTATATTCAGATCTGAGGTGGAGTTTGAAAGCAGTGTGTCACTTTGGATTAAGCATACCAAAGTTGATAATGTATTTAAGGTCATAGCTTTTTATAAAGTCTGTTCCTCTCTGCCTCAATCTTACAGAAATATTCTAGAATAGTATTAGCATCATCCTCCCAAGTCATTTGAAGATACGTTTCTATATTTAAATCTGACATTAGATATTAAGTTAGTAACTGAACTGACTATAAGGAGAGCATGATACAACAGGTCATCTGCCTCCATCCAAAGAGAAGTCAGAGCATTTTCCTAGTACTTCAGACAGACTGTAGTCACAGATTTCACTAAAGGAAGCTACAGTTTTAAAAGCAGCATGAGCCACTCTAGTTGTCTTCCTTTATCCATTCAAAAACATGCTATTATATTATAACGTACAGAGGACTTCCAACTGATTCCGTTTTCATTCTATTTCAAGTTCTAAAATAATACAGACAAGTTGGTGTATGGTGGCTCTTAATCTGTTATTCTGCCTTTAAAGATATGTGGGCAGAATGACTGTAGGATCTGCAGATTTGTCGATTCCTGAGTGATTGTACACAGTGCTGGCTGTCAAAGAATGGCCACCTTACTGATGTCCCTCTACTGACATGACCAAAGAATAGCACATGTGAGAAGGGAAATGGGCACTTGGAAGACTAGCAGACTTTGTAAAAAGGAAAGAACATACTTGTGTAATACGATCTTTGAATATGAAGGATGAACCGAAACCACTATTGCCTGTGAGGAATTTTACTTTGCACAACCCTTAAAGCTATGAAATTCCTCTCAACATAAAAAGTGGAAAAAAAACACCAGAGAACAGACGGCTCATTTCTGAACCAGTCTTGATCATCTAAAATTTCTGCTAAGATTAAATTACACCCCTGCGTGAATCACATTACTTTTCATCATAAAAGCTTTCCATTCTAACACCTTATTTACACAGATTACTAAACAAGTCACTACCACTTCAATCTGTAAATTAGTTTTAAATTGAAATATTTCCTAGTCCTCATTTTTGTACCGAAGACAATACATACATACACATAAGGAGTAATACAGGTTATAACTAATCACTGCAGTATCTTCTGATGATTATTTTTCTATCAGTTTAAAATAGTGACCTCTACACTGAGGTGCTAATATGTATATAAAAGCCTACACAAACAATATTGCACAAAGTAAGATTTATAATAGAGTAACATATTTTAGAGACCCTTATAAAGAGAAGAGTAATAATTGATATTAAAAAGATGCATCCAGAACTAACACAGCATCTTTGCTTTTGTCTAGTCTAACATAGTGTTTCAAATCTTTCCTACCCCAGTGAGGATTAGAACAAATAAAGTTATCTGGAGACAACTTCAGTTGCACCAAAACCCAGCTTGTACTCTAAATGTGCAGAGGGTGTTAGGGAGGAAGGGACAGGACAGGATTTTTCCTTTTGATGACTGGAAAGGACAGTTATAAATGGGGTGAGTGAAAGTCAAATACAGATTACACATTAACATTCAGAAATATTGAAAGATTTTTAAAAAAACTGTTGATAGCTGACACTACATATTTAGCATGTGCCATTGATTTTCCACAGTACCTGGGCACCCAAAAGCTACACATGGAAACAGCAGTCCAATGCCATAATACTTTATTGTGAAATAGTAACACAGAACTTCCTAAAATAAGGACAGTCTTACTGTATAAGTCAGTCATCAACTCAATGCTATTATATTAAGTGCATCAGTACCAGGGAAAGTGTGGTTCCATTGGACATTTATTATGACCTGGTCAAAACAAGCTGCCAAGTTGGTTAGTATTTTAAAGCCTTAAAGTGCTCAAAGATAGCAGTTTCCTCCACAAGACTACCAATAGCTTCTCTAATTTTGCCACTAGAATCAATCATGTTCTGGGAAGATGTATTTTGGAAGCAAAATCCTCACACCAAACAGTATAAGCAGTGCTATGAAAAGTGTTAGGTCAGTAAGTCATTACATTTCAACAGGATCAGACACTTTCTTCAGTTAATTTTACAGATCCCCTTTGTAGGACTGTAAGAAATAGAGATCAACTTCTATAGCTAATAACTTGTATATAAACTAGGATGTCAAGAACAGACATACCAAAAATATTACAAATCATCAAAAGTGCTGTGCTTCCTCTTTTAGCAATTAAAATGAGATGGGAAAGTCACTTTGCAAGTCTACAAAAACATCACTTTATGGTGAAGATTAGAGATAAAGTAAAAGTAGGGAAATAACACTGACCAATGTAGTTCAATCATTTTATGCTCCTGGAGGAATTTCATTCTGACTTTGGGGGGATATTGAATATCTCTTTACTTAAACAGAAAGAAGTGGTAGACCACTGTTACAGGTTGTACTAAGGGGTTAAAATACAACTTGAATTTTGCATAATCTGTGTAAAAAAGATATGCTTGACATTTTGGAATGTCACCTTTCTTTATAGAATTATAGGCAAGATTTCTCCAATAAAACATAAGCCAGTTATAAAACTATAACTTCACATCAAAATTTTAAAAAGTTGTTAAAAAATGTTTGATTATATACATATCACACAGAAGAGCCTGTATGATCCTGTGGATTGTGTTGCTGATCAGACTCTACTTTAAAACCTGGAAGGGGCCGGGCCACCTGATCTGGTTGCACAAGTCCTGATATTGAAGAAACAGAAGAGGAGGAGGAAGAGAGCACCCCTGTTGTAAGCTGCATTTCTATGCCTGGTTCTTCAGACTCTATTTTTATACTCACACATTGGGGTTCGTCTTCTGACTCTGTCTTTCCAGGAACACTACTGTTCAAGCTTGAATTGCTTTCTGCGTTTTGAGAAGTTTCCCCCACAGGGTGATATTGTTTAAGTCTTATGTGCCATGCTAAGCTGCAGACTGCTGACACGGTTTTAAACTGATGAATGACATTTCTAGGGATGAAGTAGATGTCATTGTCACACAACTGAATTCTAGCATAGCGAATGCCTTCCCGTCTCATTTGGTTTAGTTTGGCTTCATCCACCCATTGAACACACTGAGAGGAGGAAAGATGGTAAAGTTAGTGGTATGCTCTGTTCAGGGTAAACAATTCAGTATCCACTTAACTTTGATCACATTCTGTGTCCAAGTAAGAATGTTTGTTTAATGGGTACAATTTCAATCCTTTACATGAGAATGGTGCACTTTCTTAACTGTAACTTGTATAATGTGCACATCTTTGAGAGGACAATTAAAAAATAAGAGCATTCTACAGTTACAGGTAGAAACAGGCTTAGCATGAGGCTGCATTGCTTTGGCAGACAGGCCTGAGTTCAGGCGCCTTTGCATTCTAAGATAACATCAGAAAAAATCTAACATATTGTAAAAGGCAGAAACAAGCATGCATAATTTCTTAACTTATAATTGTTCCTGTAGTAGATATCATACGCTAGACACTGTACAGGAGTACTGTCTATCAGGGAACTACCTACCTAACAGCCTCCAGTACTTAAATACCAGATAGACCTCTTATACCAAAAATGGGTGGGACCTACTTAAATCTAGGCTAAGGAAGAAAGAGGTTCGGTGCATGCAATTCATAATCCTCAAATAATCACATTGCTGCCATTAGAAATAACTCCATCCAAAAACAGTACTAGAAGATATCAAGTCAAAGGTATACTTAAAGCAATTGAATATCCACAAGCTGTTGAAAAAATTGCTTAAAAGTACAAAACGTTCAGCAAGCATAATGCCGAGATGTGAGATGTCATGGACATGTGAGTGTTTAAAGGCACTGATATGGTATAAAAGTTGAAATTCCAGTGCCAAAGGTACTTGTAACAATCATTGCAACCTCTAAGGCAAGTTAAAAAAATGTGGAAAAATCATCCAATGGAACAAAAAACACAGATTAGTTTGTTCTGGGCCAAGAAGCCCATCAGATAATTTCAAAGTGTATAGTTATAACCTGGATATCTGGGATGGAAGCAGGAAAGTCATTTGTATTGGACTCAACTAGTAAATACCATACCTACCAGAATCTTATACGCAAAATATGTATTTATGCTAGAAAACACGGTGCTGTATATTTTTTTTACAGAACACTTTCTTTGTAATGCCTTTATCCTGAATAATGTTTTTTGCTCTGTGAGGGCCTGCTGGTCACAGGTAACTCAGTTATCATAACCATGTAACTAAAAAAGCTGCATGTGTTGAATTGAATTTAGATTTTGAGAGGAAAATGACAAAAGAATACAAAGGGACTCACAGCATAAATCCCAGCTTGGTGCAAAGCAATGTGAGAAAGGTAATTGCTTTACAGACCTGAGAACTAAGGGCTGCTGAGGATACAAAAGGGTTGGATATACAGTGAACCTGAAAACTATCAGAAACTACTTTCAAAATATTAAGAATGAGCTGTCACCAGGGAAGATTCAATACCTGTGACACTGGAGGTTCATGCAGATCCAGCTGAAGTCTCTGCACAACATCAGTGAAATCTTCAGCGTGAAAACAAACCACATCTTTGGTTATGCGAGGCTGGTCACTCCTAGAAAGAGATGAGAATTCCAGGAATTTTTAAAGTATTTGAGTTATAGAGAATTATAGCTCTTTCAAAGTGTTTCACTGAACAAAGTAGCTAGTTTGATTTGCAACTGGGCATGAAGTCTCATTGCTTCTCAATAAATACAGTTATTTAGGAAAGGAGGTATAATAGATTTCTGTTTTCATTTTGTTTTTTTCCTTAATGCATGTGCAGCAGAAGTTATGTTTTTGTGGACAAATACTGTACTAAAACGTCAGAGAACTAGGTTCAAATTGCCATTCTAATAAAGTTTACTGTTATGTTCTCAGAGCCACAATTTGCCTTAATTCTTCGATTCTGTAATTGGACCAACATTTCCATATTAAAGGAAAAATGTAAAATAATTATGTGGCACTCTGAAGCTGAAATGATGAGGACAATATTTATCAGCTCTCTTTGTCCAATGACTGTGAACCAGAGTAAAGGAAGTTTTGGCACCTTTTACTCATATTCAAATCTAATGAGATTGCTGATGATGCTATCCAATTTCTACTGTAATTGTTAGAAATAACAATGTTGCAAGTCTGTAATTTAGAATTTTTTCTGTGCAAGGACAAGAGCAATGTCATGGGTACATGAAATGAGAAAGCATTATAGCTTTGAAATTAATCAAGTTAGATTGGTCAATTTATGGAAGTTAGCATTAACATAACTATTCAGGAAAAGATCACAGATGATGGCCTGAATATGGTATTTTGGGGCTTATTTTGTATGTCACTAAAATTCTCTACAAACTGCTGTTACAACTTTTGTAGTGCCTCTAAAAGGGAGGAAAAATAATAGATAAGTAGTTTACATTTTTCAAGCTCTAGACAGCATTTACCTTGTTACAAGGTTTGAATGCTTTCTTTAGTTAGGCTTGTTTTCCAGGGAACTTTCTTTTTTTAAGAGAGAATGTTTAGAATTTCCCCCTCCCACTAGAATAGTTATTTCAGTTGCACTTACCATTCCCCAAACTGTACAGCCTTCAGAACACCTACAGCAGCTGTACTCTGCCAGTCAAATCCTTGACCCACGTGATCAGCGTGAGCTCTTGTTCTGTCTTCAAAAAGAACCTCACGGGGCTCACTGGTCCGAGGTAGGTACTGGAGATTCTTTATTTCGTTCATTGATCTACAACATAATCAAAAGACATACTGAAAGATGTTTCAGACTACTCAGAAAAATAAGTACTTGTTTAAAATAATCTTTTTAAATGTTGTTTCCTGTAGGCTTCAAAATCTAAGATCAAAACCTTTCCCTTTGATTTATTCCAGGTGTCTGACAATAAAAGATTGAGCAAACACAGCTATGTACAATTCAGGTTATGAGAGCAAACTTTACAGAACAGAAATCTAGTCACCAAAAAATAAATTTTGTTCCTTTGAGCTGAAAGAATTCTTCTATAAATTTAATGACATGTAAAATTGAGCTATTTTAACAGTTACTGAAGTTATTTGGGAGTACCTTCAGATATTCTGCACAAATTAACAATTAGATTATGCTTCCAATTCTTTGTCTCCTAAAATTAGCCATAGACAGTACTCATTCTGAGAAAGATATCAAGTGTTTGTGCGCACACATGCATATATGTGTGTATATATATGTGTGTGCATATATACATATATACACACATACACAGGCACACGTACACACATCCCACAATATTTCCTGGAGAAGCAGACAGTACTGCAACTACTTATGTACTAACATTAAGATGTGACTTTAATGGTCTAAGGAGCTCTACTGTTTTAGAGCATCTCACCCATTCCTACCACCTAATTAGTTCTTCTCACAGAAAATGGATGAATTAAAAAAAAGTTACTGAAGGGTAACAGGAGGTTATTATATCAAGAAAGCATTGATCTAGGATGCATTGCTATGAAAAGCAGTGAAATAATATAACCATCATAAATAACACATTTGACTTAATTCACTAAGCCAATTTTAAACAGGAATGAAAATAAGCTAAGTTGTGAATTAGCCTCCTGAAGAACTAATTGCATGTAAATGCTTAGTTTTTGTTCTCAAATCTAAAACAGATATAACTGCTGTTTTTCCATTAATAAGTAAAGGAAACCAAAATGTTACCGGCGCCGTTTGAATGGTGATTTTGGCATATCAGCTGTTGGAATCATCTGTTCTCCTGGTCTCACCCACATTATGGGACCATCATCACTTTGTGACCTGCACTGAAGTCTGAGACTAGAAAGAGTACCCCAGGGCAAAGTCATCTACAACAAAACAGAACACAAAACACTGAGTAAGATGGATAAATTAAATAATGCCTTTAGTAAAACTGGTTTAAACTCATTGTCAAGAATTGTATAGAAACTGATGCAAGTTCCGAGAGGTAAAATATATTTTAAGCTAAGCTTATCAAACTTAGTTGCTAGGAAAGTAGGTCATTATATAGTATGTATGACATGAACAACCATATTTTAGTTTTTGAATAATTTATATAGGTATTCCATTAGTTCAGTACCTTTCATTTGGACAGAGGAAAGAATGTACCACCATCTTCAGTAGCCCAAATGATGAGTGTATCAATGGAGAAATTGGCTTTAAGGTTTCTAATTACTTGGAAATATCTGAGTTTTAGTAATTGTTAAAATATCAATAGCACTTCAAAGAGAACATTACAAGTTACTGCTTACTCTCAGAAATGGAGATTCTTCTAACATATCTAGAAATTCTGGGAAGTAGTCCCCGACTTCTTCATCTACTGCTCCAACAAGACTGATCTGCCGCATTGGTCCTGCTCTGTAGGTTCCACAGCAGTACGTTCGATTGACCTGAGTGGCCAGAAAGGAAAAGAATACCATCACAGCTTTAGTTCTGTTACAGGAAATTAAAAGTTATTAATACAATGCACCAGGCCACAGCTGAGTCTCCATCCAACTCTAAGACTCATCTACATATTTTAAAGAGATGTCTTTGGGAATATGTGAAAAGACTGCTCAGAATGTCCCATGCAGCAGCTCTGATATTCGCATACACAAAGCTGTACAGGAAACTGAGGAAATGAAAGATCTAACTAGAAATCTAGTGCTCAGGTGTTCATCTTGGTGTTAAACCACAAAAGTTCTGGGATTATCTTCTGATATAACCTGTTGTCACAGGTGTGGCCAGAAACACTTTAATCTGACTGAGACTGTTTTTTGACCACCTCTGGAGCACAGAATGTCCTGTTTTCTTGGGTCATCTGTAAACTTTACTTGCTCATACAGGAGAGCACCTAGCAAGATTACAGTGTTGTCTAGTCTCTTCTTATGGCCTGCAGCTATAATATGCCGTATAGCCACAGAGTACATAGTTGCAGTAGCAACCCAATCTTAAAAGATCAGAAATTCTGCCATGATTAGTCTATTTTGTATTTCCAATTCTGTCTCTGAACCTTTCATTATCCTTTAACAGCCTCTCCATGTTCAAATGGTTCTAGTGTTAAAAAGTGATACCCAATCTCCATGACACCAGGTGGGAGAGGTAAGAAGGACCAAAGGGTATTTGGAAATTTGCAGTTTATAGTGGTATATAGTAAGCATGATGCAATATATCTACAAATGGAGTTACAGAAGGTATGTATATATGTAGCAGCTTTTTTTTTTTTTGAGTTGCTTTTTTTTAGTTTTTGGCCAACAAATTATGACATAGTTTAACAGCTATGTGAAGCTGTTAAAGTTTAATGAAGCCAGATTAATAAAGCAAGAATTGCAGTTACTGCTGTGATTTTATCCTCTAGCAGCAAGCATAGATATTTAACTTCTTAATTATAGGAGTTTAGCTCACTCCTATTTCCAGAGTCCCTCTTTCTTATTTTCATAGATATGCAGTTTGTGTTGATTACCTACACCTATTTTTTAATTAAAACCTAAGTAGAACCAAAGATCATTCCACATTTGGCTTTATTTCTCAGCCCTGAGCTACTTGCTGCATCACATCACCTCTACTTGCATATACAGAAGGTTACATTCTAAGTCACTCACAGGAGCTTCACTGTGTAGTTCAAGCACTCTACTTTCAAGTCCATCAAGACTATCAGCAGCAGCTTAATGAGCATACACTCACTTTCTGGTTTTGACAGTACTGATTTTTATGAACTAGACACTATCCTCACAGGCCAACAGCCAAGAGAATTAGCAACCCAAGTGAAAGTCTCCAAATCCTATTAGCACCTTTCAGGCTAAGGTTCCTACCTAATGTCAATAAGGTGGAATAACTTCACCAGCTACCTCAAAAGAATTTCAGAACAGTAGTACTGGAAAACTGTAGTATTAGACTATTGCTTTGCAGTAACAGGAGAACTAAAGTCCTTAAGCCAGTTAAATTTATGCAGCTGCCTAGTGCTATTAAAGTAAATGGAGATGGACCACTTCCAGATGAGGCATGCTCTCTTGAAACCACTTGCTGAGATTCACTGGTATTTTGCAGCTGTTTGTCAGGAAAGTCAGAACAGATGGGTAAATACCGTATGCAGTTTTTCCTTGTAATATAGGTAACACTTTCAAAGGGAATGAAAAAGTAGAAACTTTGACAGTGCTTATTTAATTCATTGGAATGTGATGCAAAAATAGAAAAGAATAAGAGCTAGAAATGAGACAGACACTAAGAGTACTTTAAGGAACACCACAATTTCAAGGTTTACCTAGGTTTTTCTAACACTTCAAGGTGTATATACACTGTATTATATCCACTGGGACTTTTTTCATAAAGTTCCTCATTTTTAGTTTTTTAAGTGTGATTCTTGTTTATGAACCTAGCCTAAGTTATTCCAGTTTACATGGCTGCAAGAACAGTTCATTACCACAGCACCTTCATTGCAATGGTTTGATCAGACCTAAGTTTTAGTATCTTTATCCAATTCTTTCCAAGAACTTTGCTATCTCCCACTAAAAGTTAAGCTATAGGTATAATTAAAATTAGGTCTTCAGTTTTTCTTGAGACATTTTATGGCATTTGAATGATGTGCCTAGCAGTGTTTTAAGTGTTTCCCACACTTGAGTAACAGCAGAAGTAGGCAGCATCAATTTTTCCTCGAGAAGTGACAGTTTTGGTAGTTGTAGATTACTGAGATAATTCAGACCCCTACCTCATGAAGGGTCAAGCAAGCAGTATACCTCTATATGGAAGGAAGAATGCACACAGATGAGGCATAAGCTTGAAACAAATGAAGTTGAGAAATTTCTCTAAACAGAAGCATGAACCAAGGGGTCATTAATAACATCATAGCTGACCTGACATACTAATAGCTAACCACACAAACACTCTGCTGTGAGGAAGAAAGAATACAAGAAGGCTTACTATTTACAACATAAGCGAAGGAAACAAGGACAGTGTGACAGGCCATTGCAGCAAGGTTTGTGTGTTTGTCCAAAACCTGTCAGCTACTTCCATATGACCATACATTGTTTACATTGCTTGTAAGTGATACACCAAATGAAGTTTGCAGCACAGATGCACGATTTCTTCATTTTATACTTTGATAGCTTCCGTAAAAAAATTAAGTTGCCCATCCAGCATAAGAAAGCTTTTGTTCAGGAGTTAAAAAGTTAAGAGGGCAGACAACCAAGCTGTGATATGGTTCATTAACCAAAGCTCTCAAGAATATTGATTGTAACTTTATCTGACAGCATGCTGCAAGAATGGGAGAACTTATCCTACTATCCTCTGTTTGCTGCTTCTCCCACTTCCTTCCCAGCAGCAATATCAGTTTACGCAAACCTACTTCCCCCAACTCTTTCCTGGCCTGTTCCCAGAACCTACTCAGCTGTGACAGTTAACTGTTCTTTGGACCATATAGCAAAACAGAATAGGCAGCTGATCAGATTCTTTGAGAAAAAAAGGTAGAAGGGGTTTTTCAAGTCTTGATATATTCCCATTCACTGTGTAGCCATAGAAGCAATTGTACTGAGACAACTGATGAGGAAATATAAAATATTGTTCAAGCTGCACTGCCAAGAACTTTCAAATTAAAGTATGCCCTTATTGTGAAATAAGCTTACAAATTGCTGTTCTCAGTGATTTGAGTCTTGAAAGCTCTTAGTGCAAGTGAATAGCTCCAAACTGAAGCTTATCTTTAGCACTTAACATTGGAACAAGTGAGCCAGAGCAAGCAAAAAAACCCAGAGAACACTCAAGCTTAGTAAGTATTTTAATGTACAGAAGCCATACAGGGTATAATATCTTTTGAGTGTAAAAATACAAGTTGGAATGCTTTATTATATGTAGTAACAAATACCCAAATACTAGTCCATATTAATGCACAGATAGGAAACACAGTTAATGGAGTTTACATTGTTCTCATTGCCCTGAGAATGAATTCACCCTGCAAGTAAGATAAGTATCACTAGATTTTGTGAAGTCTTCCAGAATAAGGTCCTTACTTTAAACGGGAGACACCTGCTACTGATACTCAGTTTAATTTATGTGTGATCAGGATTCCAGATCTGGCAACTATGCAAGAAACAGCTGAATGTTGTACAAGCCAGAAGTCAAGTTAACTTTTGGACTTGCAGTTTACAGACCAAAGTATTCTGATTTCTCAACACCAAGCCTCCAGGACTCAAGAATACATAGTACTTGAAATCCTCTTGCCAGTTTGGTTCAGTAAAGCAAACATTCAGGTTTGACTTAAAAAACAAAACACTTAACTGAGCATACTGCATACGACATTCCTATAGCATGATTAATCTGCAGAGCTATGATGTTCTATAATGTATTTTTGTATTCTACAATTTTTCATAGAGCCAGGTTCAAAAGTTCTTCTGCTAAGCTCAGCCTGTTTGTTCATTCTTCAGCAATGCTGCAAAGGAATGGCAGTACTGCAGATCAGTTCTAAGATGAAGAACCACCTATTTGTTTTGAAGTAAAATACCTAGACTTATCCTGCCTATGCTCTTATGTAGAGCATTTTAGCCTTGTATTTTAAGATGAGCTAGCTTTCAAGACTCAGCTGGAGTTTTAACACAATGCAGCTACCATAGTTGAATCCACCATCAATTTCAATGGATCTTTAAATGAGATATTTTAGCATCATCCATTCTCTAAAGACTCATGCTTCAGCTGTCTTTTTAACAGCAGAGTTGTGACAGCTGTACCTCTACACATTTGTTTATTGCATGAATCACACTAACATACTTCAGCCATAGAGGATTAATCAGGTCATGCTGGAGCTGGATTTAGAGAGGTGTTTTAGCCTAACTGAAACTAATGTCATGATTCAATCTTGATCAAGTTTAGACAGCACTTAAAATTGAAATACCAGAGTAGAATACAACCTAGTGAAGCCTCTTATTCATTACCATACATTCCACACATACAAACTTCTAGTACAAGCTATTCATGTTCACAAGACCAAGACCATTAGCCAGGAAAAAACTTAATTGTTACATCTCTGGTTGGTACTGTTTAGCCATTCAGAGAGCTGTTACATGTACTCCAAGTAAGTTAGAATGTAACCAATATGCTAAAGAACATGATATATATGACTAATACAGAAGACTTAAAAAACCTAACCTCTTGACAAGCAGCATGTCTAGAGCACAGGTTGAGATGAGTATTTTGTAAAAGTGTTCTTGCTGATAAGGAACAATTTGCATACTCACTGTTTTTGGAGTACTGTGCACTCTGATGCAGCTCTGCCAGTTTAGAGAATTTAACTCATGAAATAAAAGTTGTTAAAAAGTGCTGTAGCAGCTACCCATTATGAAATACAAACTCAAAAACTAAGGCTAGTATAATTACCAATTTAAGTGGTATCTATAAGAAATTCTGGGAAGTATTAAAAGCCTCTGCAAGTTATTATACAGTACCTTTCCATGAAGCAATATGTTTTCCAGTGCAGATCTTGCTTGTAAGAGCACTTCATGAACTTTGAAGAGATCCAGACAGCCCATCAGAACTATCACATTTCCAAAATCTGTTGCTAAAGAAGGGCTGTTCCAACAGTACTACAGTAGAGAGTTTTAAGTCTTTCTTTCTCACAGGTGAATCAGTATTCAAGACCTTAACAACTTCTTTTAAAAGACTAAAGAAGTAAGCAATGGTTTGAATCTGTTCTCAGACCAGACTGAGCAGGAAGAGATTTTGTTCTATCTGTAACAAATTTATCTAAACATTTAAGAACTGGAATGTTGCTGCATGTTCACAGATACTTCCAAGCCTAATGACAGAACAGTAAAAAAAAAATGCAAGGGTTTTTCATATAAGAATCTTGAAATTAACTTGGCTATTAGTGCTGCATCAATTTAAGTCAGAGATACAGTTTGAAAATTTGGGAATTTGAGTCTGGAGAGAATAGCTTTCAACTGAGGTTTTTCTTTTTTTAAAACTAAGGATGAAAGTGTTGTTATCCTATGAAGTCTTCAGAATATTTTAAGCCTACTGTGAAAAAGCAAGGCAGTTTATGATGTGAAAGCCTTTCCAAGACCAATTAATAAATCCCAACTATTTCTCTAAAGTTTTAGTACTAAGTAATACCCAGCAGCAGCTACTAATAGAATTCAGAAGATGTTATTAAAAAGCTTATTGTGCCTGATATACTGAAACCCAGAAAGTAAAGTTATTGCAAGAGCTAGATCTATTGAAAATACTAACATTTCCCCACACACACTTCAATTTAGGGAACTGTTAATACAGACTCACCCATTTTGAACAGTGTCAGTGTTCTCTCAAGATGAACAAGTAAAATGAAAGCCTGCAAGATCAGCAGAGGCCTTTCTACTAGTCAGAGTTAGCAGTGTCTGAAGTCTGATTCAGCAGTTACTGATGAGCACAAAATAACTTCAGGTAGAAACAGTAATAAGCAGCACAGTAGAAGTCCCAGCATCATCATTTTTCATCTTAGAGAGAAAACCCTCATGCCTCAGAAGTGCTTCTATACTTTGTCAGACCACCTCTTTTATGCCCCTCTTATGCCATCACCACTCTGGATTAATGAGATTAATCACATCCAGATGCTGTTTAATTTGCACAACTTTAAACAGTTCTTACCTGAGAGTGAAAGTTTGAAATTGTTGTTGTTTCAATGTCCTTCTTGCCCAAAATTTCCATTTTCACTGGAGTGTTAGGAAAGTTAAAAGCAAAGTAATCCAGGAAGTCTGGTAAATAAGCAGCTGCCCCATGTACTATGGCTAGGGCATAGTAAGCTGCATTTTTATCATTTTCACTGAACGACAAAGCAAGAAACTCTTCTGCAAATCTCTCCATCTCCACTGGAGACAAAAATGAGAGTTCATCCATGTAAGCATGAAGGACCAGAGCGCCACCATTAGACTGATGTTCTTCATGAATGAAGTTACTAAATTTAGTGCCAGTTTTCAAGAAGCTGCTGCGAACGGAATGCTCCTGGTGAGTCACAAATGGTGTTTGTACTCCCTGGGGTACTCGATATTCCTGCATACCCAAATTCAGTCTGCAGAGCTGCTCATCCTTCAGATACCTGAAGGATTCCTTGTTCACTTCCAAGTTGTCACACTGTCCTTGAGTCAGAGTCTCTTTGTCAATGCGAGTGAGTCCAGCACAAACTGTCTGCACTTCTTTGTTATACATCTTCAGGCGTTTTCCCCTCATATCTTCACGGTGTTTCTTTTTCTTTTTTTTCTTTATCTTCTTCATAATAAGACTGTCAGCTCGCTGGGTTTTGCCATTTTCATCTGGAATTTCTGGCAGCAACAGTAAAGAGAAGATTAGAGTTCTGCAATTACAGCATATTCACCCAAGAAGACTTGAGACATCCACTTCCTAAAGCTGTCTATTCCCACAAAGACTGACCAATGGCAATATTCTGTCCTTTGGCTTAAGGGATTTTAATCATACAAAAAGATGTAGTATATCTAGTTATTATGAAAAAAGCCCCCAATTAAGAAAATTTCCCAAAACTCAAGCTTAATATTCCAATTTAGGAATATTTCAATTTTTAGAGATTTGTTAGAATATCTTTAAAAGGAGTCTACAGTTCAAAACATTACTAACTTCTGACATTTAAGTCAATGCCATCCAGGGAAGGAGGATAAACAAGCAAGTACATGTAACATTTAAACATTGCTTTCATTACAGAACACCTCACTAATTTTGGATGCATAACAGAAGCAAAGCAGAGTGCGACTGAAGAGGTATAACTGTTACTGATATTTAAAGGGGAAATTATATAAAGCAGTTGAATTCCTGGCAAAAAAAACAAAAAACTTAGACCACTGATCTTTTTCTATAAGGACTTACAACTGGTATTTCCAAGACACTAAAAATATTGTTAAACAAAACTAAGTTTCATCATGTCAAGCTGAGCAGCCACTTTTGGTAAGTGAAATATATAAAATCATGTTTACAATATGAATAGTCAGTACCAAGTTTACTCATGGAATCTTATTACACATTAGCACAATCATTCTTTGGACACTAAGGGTTAGATAAAAGATCAGGTTCTAGGCAGCACAGTCCTCAAGGCCCTCTTCCTGGCTCCTATGACAGTTCCCAAATAGGAGAAAGCACAGCAGAAAGCAACAAACTGGTGAAAGACCTCACACTGACCACGCACCTTATAGGCATAAGCCTATTAGATAACAACATTTTTAACTCCCATTATAGATCTGCTCCATTAAAATGGTGACAGACCTTGTAGTTCTTTAACACTACCTTAAGGCATCCAGTCTTCAGCTAGTGGCTTGCTCAAAAACCCAATACATTCACAGAGTGACCAAATAAATGCTATTTGGTACAGATGGAACCAAATAGTAACATTTGCTGTCAAACCACATTCTGTTCTTACACAGGTTAGTAAGATCTGAAGCATCACATCCACGTTTTCAGCTATCTTGCTAGTTTAATATTGTTTTCTAGTTAGCTACCTAGCTAATTCAGAGCTAGGAATTAAGGGTTTTTGTTTTTTCTTTTCCCTAAAGGTTAATCAACCTTCAAAAGGTCAGAAGACCGAAGGTTTTTAGAGATAAAATAGAAAGAACCAGTTCTGTCAGGCTAAATGCAGTAGTTTAGTAGCTTATCTTTTAGAATTAAAAATTAGTTCAAATAAAATGTAGCTAATAACAATGGTAGTTAGAAATTTGATTGCCCAGCTGTTTAAAAAACCTCAAGTGCCAAAACAGGATTTTAATCTGCTTGAATTAAAAGACTATTTCATGCCACTGATGCATATAAAACACCAAGTGCCATATCATCAGGACAGCTAAAGGGAATTAATATATGACTAAAAGATGCCACAGCTAAAGTTTGTAGCCCTGTGCTGTGGGCAATGTGCTGAATTTACTTTCTTTGTCTGCAAAGTCATCAGGTGTTTGTATTCCTTTTTTGTTCTCTTGCAGTACTTGGAGAAAAATACATGTTACTACTGTGATCTATAAGAAGAAGAGATAGTAAATTCACACAGCTTCAAGTTATTCAGTCTAACCACAGTATTTAACTCAATCATTAGTAGTTTGTTCCCAGAGCTCTTTAGTAAAGGCAGTTGACCTTCATAACAGCCTGGCATAATGAACAGAATTACTCATGAAGCAAAGAAATAGTTGATTGCTTAATACTAACTTTATACAATTGTCTCAGGACCTGAAATACAAGTTTTCATGATACCGCTGTCATGCTTAACCTTTACAAATAGCAACTGTCCTTATTCTTATATTACAGATAGGGAAATCAGGAAAAAAAGTTTGTATCAATTGTTTTGATAACACAACTGAAACAGCTCTTTGAATAAGCTACTGTTGAATCTTAAAAGTTAAGCTTGCATAAGCTTACCAGTCACTAAGCTCTGAGGTATAGCTACTGCCTTACTAACTTCATTGAACATGCAATTTGCACAAAGAAGATCTTTATTCTGGCGGGATCAGAGATTCAAAATCCAAGCTGAAACTACATGAGTTTTATACCACCACAGAGGTATTAGGAATACCTCCTTGTTATAATATTGAAAAATCAACTTGGAAATATGTGTCTTATTTTAACCATTTCTAATTTTAGATACGATTTAAAAGCCTCAGATGTGCACTACTTATAATGCAGAATACCTTCCTGTTTGAAAACATTCCCTAATACTTCTTATCAGACATAAACCTAGTGCTCTTTGTACTGTGGAACTTCCATTGAACACTATGGTCTATTTTCAGGATAGAAACCATCCTGACTACCTTCCACTGCTGTATCCAACAAAACAGAGTCCCCCTACTACATTGAGAGTAGACTTGGTAGCAAGTGAATCTAGACAGCGGCATTTTAGTAAGCCTTGACAGTCTGGAAGGAGACTTAGTTTTAGATTATTCCTTTAAGTGAACAGACAACCTTTAGTACCTCAAATACAAGTAGAAAAAAGTCTATAGCCAGCTTATCGGCTGACATATGGGCTCTCACAATGAAGTAGAATGACAGCAGTGCCAGTAACTCAGCTAGTTTATCAGACATCATGCAATCAAACTTATTAGCATCACTATTAACATCAACAAAAACATTAGAAATGTTCACTGGCACCTGCAGCCTAAGATAGAAATATTGTACACAGAAATAGACAGCTAAGTTAGACTACATATGGAAATAGAAACTGATAGTGAGAGACAGTAAAAGAAAGAAAAACAGCTTTCTTTGGCAAATTTGGAATTCAGCTGGTAAGTTTAACAGTGTTTAAGACTCCATAAAAAAGCACGCACACACACACTCATTTAGTCACTGGCTGAGAAGTGCTGTACAGTGGCATTCCCAATCTACTAAGATCTCTCCACAACTTCTGTTTCCCCCAAAGCACTAGCTACCGTTTACCCTATAAGCCTAACTTTCTTTTATAAGCACATGCACCTTTGATTACTTTGGCACAATATCTTCGCATATACTCCTAGAACATAATTCACAATATAGTATCTCTATTGCAGCAGCTTTAATGATTGCCTACACTGATTTCCAAGAGGATTTTTACTATCACAGATTTGTGAGCACAACCAAAATAGTTATTTTGTACTGTAAGAAAGAACAAAAAAACAAAACAAAAAACCTTCAGTACAGAAATTCTGGCCTTCCCTATTTGAGAAACTTCAGGGCATTTATTAAAGAAACTGGCTGCTTCTCAGTTCTAGTATATATTAACACAAGCACAACAGGAAGAAAGTTTTACTAGCAAAACACTCGCATTTTTTGTAACCCGTGAGAAAAGCAATTCTGAACAGCACAACAGCTTTGAAGAGCAGCGACGAGGGAGCTGCCCTTGCCGGGGCAGAGAGGATGTGCCCCCCGGGCCCCCGCTGCGCACACCTGGGCTCAGCCCCGAAGCGGAGCGCGTCGCGCCACAGCCGCGCGAGGGAACAGCACGGACTACTAGAGCCGCGGCTTCTACACAGACGTGCGGATGTGTATTTATATATGCCTAGACATATTCGGGGCTCCCGGGAGACAGCAAGCAGAGACGCAGTTCTCTCCCCCCTCCCCGCCCCTGCCAGGCGGCGAGGCCGAGCCGGAGCCGGTGCCCGAGCGAGGGGCTCCGCCGCGGCGCGCCGAGCCGGGCCC